>NC_143556.1:58088500-58239375 GCF_054136105.1 Typopeltis vanoorti
TGGCACCTTGAGGTACACCATGTTTTACTTGTATACTCCGACTGTGACATGTACCTATTTTTATTACTTGTGTTTTGTTTGAGAGGTAGTTCTTGAACCATGTATGCAGTGTTTCTCTTATACCTATTGAGTATAGTTTGGTAAGTAGTATGTTATGTTCAACTGTGTCAAATGCTTTGGTTAGGTCTAGCAGTATGAGGACGGCGTACTTGTTTTTGTCGAGAGCTTTGTTTATTGTGTCGGCGATGTCTTCTAATAAAGTAATGGTGCTTTTTGTTTTCTGAAAGCCGTATTGGTTTTGTGAGATGATGTTGTACTTCTGTAAATAGTTCTGTAGTCTGGTGTGTGTTATTTTTTCTAGAATTTTTGAGATGACTGGTAGTGTAGCTATTGGTCTGTAGTTCTGAGTATCGTTTCTTTTGCCGTAATTGGCGTAATTACTGTAGTTTTTAGTTGTTGTGGAACAATGCCTGTGTCGAATATTATGTTCGCGAGTTTCAAAAGTATTGGATTTATTTGTTCAAAGTGTGTTATAAGGTCTGTGAGTCTTATTTTGTCTATTCCTGGAGTGGTCTTTGGTTTTAGTTTTAGGAGTGCTTCTTTCAGTTCCTGTTTTGTTATGGGTGGAAGATACATCGTTTGTTGTTGACTTTGTGTCGGTAGTTTTTTGTTGATCGTTGGTAGTTTGTCTTTTTTGAGTTGTGTGATGTTGTTTGTGAAAGCATGGTTGAATGAGTCTGCTAGTTCCTCTTGGTTTGTGTCCTGACCGAAGCTTTTTGCAATAAAATCTTGTGCTGAAGTTTTCTTTTTTCGGGTTACTAATTCGTTGAGTGTAGCCCATGTTTGCTTAATATTGTCGTTATATTCCATGAATTTTTGGAAGTAGTAGTGTCTTTTTGCCCTACGAATTTTTGTTGTTAGTTTATTTCTTGTGTTTTTGTATAAAGTTTGTAAATGTGTGTTACTGGGTGACTTTTTAAGTTTCTTCCATAGATTTTCTTTTTTAGTAATAGTATTTAGTATGTCGTCATTTATCCATGGATTGTTGTCTGTTTTCGCCTCGTTTGTGTAGGTTTTGTTGCTTTTTTGTACATTTCTGTGAACTTTAGTTGAAAATTCTCGTACAATGTTACAGCATCGTTTATTTTAAGTAGGGAATTCCAGTCTGTATTTTTTACTTGGTTATCGACAATGCTCTTTAGTATGATCGAGTTTTGTCGACTTTTGTGGTGATGGGAGGGGGTGGTGGTAGGAAGCGTAATGAAACGAAGTTGAGACAAAGTAGTGATCGGCAGTTTTTACGTTAATTACTGATGATGTATATGTATGGATGGGAGCCCGTATATTGATGTGATCAATACATGATTGTGTTAGTGAGTTATTGAGTATTTCTTCTCTTGTTAGGGAGTTAATGGTAGAGTTTATGTTGTACTGACTTAGTATATCAAGATATGTGTTAGTGGCTGAAGAAGCGTGGTCAAGTGTATTTATGTTAATGTCTCCTATTAGGATGAGCCAGTGTGTTGTACGCGGTTCGATTCCGCTTAGCCATGTTTCTAACTCGTGAAGAAAACTGAATGGATTATTATCTGGGGGTCTGTATATCGTGTTTATTGTGTATTTGATACTATTGTGGCTATTTGAGAGTTCCAAAATTAGTGTTTCCGCATGTTCGAAGTGAGTTTGTTTTTCTGTCACATTGTATTTTTCTTTGATAAATGCCACAATTCCACCTCCTCTTTTGTTAGGTCTGCATAAGTTGTAGGTTTGATAATTATTTATGTTGTATGCGTAAATTTCTGTGTCGTTTATTGCAACTTCGGTCAGTATTAGCGCATCTATGTTTATCATGGTATAATTGAGCTGTGTTATCAATGTAAGCCAGTGTTTTTTTTATACTTCTTATGTTTGTGTGTATGATAGTGAAGTTGGTGTTGGTGGAAATGTTGTCTGACCATTTCTTCAAAGAGTCAAAGACCTTGAAGTTTATGTTGTCTGACTGGATATGTTCGCCGATGTTTGAAATCTCCATTATATAGTTTTTAAATGAGTTCTAATCTTATTCTTAAGGATGCAAAGAGTTAGTGTTTTATATTGGTAGGCTGTGTAAGTCGGATTCACTTGTAATTATGTATACTCGAGTGTTTTCAATCTTTCTCAAAAATATCTGGAAATTCTTTGTCCACAGGAACTTGTAGTTTTTCTCTGTTTTTGTCTTCCTTGCTTGGTATAGAAGATTTTTGAAGTATGGAGTCCAGTGGTATAGATAATAATAGATAATAAATAATAATAATAATAATAATAATAATAATAATAATAATAATAATAATAATAATAATAATAATAATAATAATAATAATAATAATAATAATAATAAAAGCGCTTACCGGCACTTCTGCATGACTCGGAACTGTTTTGATAAGAGCACTGATTCAAAATTGCATGATCTTCAAGACACATAATAAACACCCAAAACTCAATTCAAAAACTAAACTCGTAATCTCTCCGTCGAGATACAAGACGAGCATTATTATCTCTTTAAAAGGATTGGCTAGATAGCCGAAGCAAGAATGCTTTTTATCTTCGCGTTATCTGAAGAGAACAGTGAAGGATAGGGTGTTATTGAGCTGTATAAAGCTCTGATCATGGCAGGAGAGTAACAGCAATAGTCGAGCCTCAGTTAGAACTTTATTAGCTACGGCATTACCATCCATTACCCTCCCAGGGTACCCATTTTAGTCGCCTCGTACGACACGCATGAGCTACATGGGGCTATTCTTATCCCGGTCACCACACGGGAAACGAGCATTATTAGAATCTCAAATGCTTATAAGTAAGAAATTCATGAAATGAATGAAATGGTGTATTAATTAAAAATTAAATTTTTAAAGTTATCTTAAAATTTTTAATTATCTTTAAAGTTATTAAAGATTATCTAGAATACATTTATGAATTTTTCAACCTAACAATCCCTGAAAGCGTGTTTCAAGTGATTTTCTTTCCTTTTAGGATTAGCGTTACTTACTGATTCCATCTTGTATTAATATCCTTTCGCTTGCTGACTGACAGACAATTATTTTTTATGCAGAAGTTGTTTTCATTAGTCAGATTTTTTTCTCTCCTTTTGAGAAAAAAAGTCGTGTTAACTCAGTATTAGAACAGCGAACTTTCCTTTAGTTGTTTTCGGAATATGATGGGAGTTTGGATAAAAGTAATATAACCACAGATTTCAACCGGATCAGATGAACATTTTAAATACTTTTTTCCAAAATACTTAAGAACTAATTAGATTTGATTTTTTCCTTTTCTCTAGGTAGGCATTTCTACTAGATTTATTTAGTGTAGTGCAATGTGAAGATATAAAGCACTCACGCACAGCAACTAAATTTATTTCAGAAAGATTTCTGCAATAGCATTTTGTTACATTCTTTCGTTTTTTGAACCTTATCTGTTTTTTTCTCCCTTGTCAGTGGGGGAAGGATTTATTGAGCGAAAAAAGAGAAAGAGAGAGAGAGAGAGAGAGAGAGAGAGAGAGAGAGAGAGAGAGAGAGAGAGAGAGAGAGAGAGAGAGGCATCGTTCTATGTTGCACTGGGTGAAATGCACACTGGACATTCGTAAGAATTGGAGCCTTTAACCTCCTGGCAATTTTAAAGCATCTTAACAAAGAATATACGCCTTTAAAAACGAGAATCAAACGTTATTGGCAGCTTATACTGCTTATACTTTATGCATATTCACATTCAACAGTTGGTCATTAAGCTGTACTAATAAATAAATAAATAAACATAAAGATTGTTTCCGCAAATATCTGTCCGCACGAGTTTACAAATATTTTAATACACGTAGTAAATGCACTACACTGGTTAATTCTCCACGTAAGCAGAAATTACACTTGTCATTTAAACACGAGGAAATGACGTCAGCCAATATTTACTACTTGTAGACTATATTTCCATATAGATATTTCCGAAGTACATTGGAATTAAGGGAATTAAGGACATTTTGTATTTGTCTTTTACTTATAAAATATTTCTCATTCTTTTAGAAGTGTGAATTACTAAAATGTTAATGAATTTCAGTTTTAGAATACAGTATTTAGTAAAAATTAAAATGTTAATATTTCTTTAAAATGCTATTAACACTTTTTACTAATTAAAATAAATTTATTTGAATTGATTTGATTCTACTTTACGGAATAATAGATTAGATTATTTATTTATTTATTTATTATTTTATTATATTATATTTTATTTTATTTTTTTGCCTTTTCATCTCTGAAAGATTTCTATCTTTCAGAGATGAATTTCTTTCAGGGCCTGAAAGAAATTCAAATCAACATAAAATATATGAATACAATTCAAAGTAACTGGTTATTATTATGGTTATTATTTTGAACATTTTAATGATTCTGGATGCTACCGTACAAAAATCTATTGTAGTTTAAAGCCGCATTCATTTATTCTTTATATAAATCCCAGGCAGGAGAATCCTATAGCATGCTAAGACCATTAAGCAGAATACCAATAAAATGGTATTAAGTTATTAAAATATTATTAAAACTTTTTAATATTTTAATAATTTTATATATTTATTTCGAAATGTAATTATAATTTTTATATATTTTATTAAATGTTAGAATTTCTTATTGCTTATTTATTAAAGAAAACTATGTTAACACCTAAATTATTTTTTAATAACATTATTATATAAGGAATACTGGATTTACTTTAATACACGTAGGGCGTTTTTAGGGAGATGCTATGAATTGTAGTCGGATTATGGTAGTGGAATTCGGTGATGTGATTTGATTGATATATAGAGGTAAGACTTTGATTTAGTTGCAATTTAGAAATTGTCCTGATTTCTTAAAAGAAAATACGTTATTGAACTTTAACGGTAGCTATCGCAGAAAAGCTAACTTGTGGAAAACTTTTCCAGCTGCATTCGATACAAAGGAGTGCATTTTGATTGAGATTCACGCAGCGATAAGTGAGGTTTTGCTACTAAATTTTCAGTTTTAGTAATTGACCAACCCCGAATCAAAACCTACTAGTCGTAACTATGACTGACATAGATACCGACGCCCTGATAGAAACACTAGACAAAGGTCTGGCTCTAAGCCTACTCAAAAAATTACTAAAAAAATTTAAAGTGGAATGGCCAGGTTATTTGAACCTGTACTCCACAACGAGAGATGATGAGGAAAGTGAGGATTCTGCTAATGCAGAGGAAAAATTGAATTTGGTGGTCTCCAATCCCCCCCCCCCCCCTGGATCAAGGAGAGTCCCACCGGCGGAAAAAACGCAAAACTCAGTCAACAGAACCACATACAGATGAAGGTATGGAGGAAGATGGACACAACTCTGACCCTCCTACCTCCACTAAAGAGAAATTGCCTCCAATTATCTTACGAGAAAAGAATAGGTGGACAGAACTACGGGCCACTATGACTAGTCAACAGATAGCATACTCTACTGCAAAGAATTTAGACGATGGTATTAAAATCCAACCCGCCACTATAATGGACTTCCGTAGACTCACAAAAGAGTTAGATAATAAAGGTGTACAATATCATACCTTCACCCTTGACTCCGAGAGGAACCTGAAGGTGGTTCTCCGTGGAGTATCAGAGCACATACAAACAGAAGACATAGCCGCTGATCTTCGCTACCAAGACCTACCCCCCATCAAGGTCAGTAGAATGACCAGAGCAGACAAAAGTCCGATGCCACTCGTCTTAGTAGAGATTCACCAGGCATATAAAAACATATATGACCTAACTTCAATTTGTGGGCTAAAAATCAGCCCAGAACCGCTAAGGAAAAGAACCTCATCAGGACAGTGCCACAGGTGCCAAAAATATGGTCATGCTCAGAGATTGTGTAAAGCGGAATACAAATGTTTAAAATGCGGAGAGAGCCACCCCACATATACCTGCACTAAGCCAAAATCCACCCCGGCTAAATGTGCAAACTGTGGGGGCCCGCATCCAGCCAACTACAAAGGATGTATACAACACCCAAAAAACAGACGATCTGCTTCCTCTACTTATCTACAAAAACCAGCAGCAGTAGCTCCAACTCCTCAACCCTCCAGAGGTCGACAAAACACGATACAAAACCAAATGCCGCAACCAGAAGCCCGGATCGAAGCAAACCTCAATCGGCAGACAAAGTCCTATGCAGAAGTAGTCCGCTCAACAAAAACCACTCAGGAGCAATACAACCCAAATTTAGCAGCAGTCATCACAAACTCCCTTGCAAATATGCTGCAAGATTTCAGCAAATCTAACCCCACATCGGACTCCAGAAAAAGATTTCTGCAAGAAACCCAATCCATCCTAGTAGCTCTCATAAATGTATAAAAATAAAAGCACTCCAGTTTCCCTACAGATCATTGCTTGGAATGCTAATGGACTTAAAAACAAGATTCTGGAACTCCAAGAGTTTGCACAAAGATACAACCCAGACATCATCTTAATAAACGAATCCCACTTAAGACCAGCAGACAACCCCAAAGTTAGAGGATACCTTCTCCACAGAAATGATAGAATAAACTACAGAGGAGGAGGCACCGCCATTTTCATAAAAAACCACATCGATCACCACTCTGTAACTAGCCCCTCAACTAAAAATCTAGAGCTCACAGGAATAGTAGTACCCACTACCTCAACTGGGAAACTAACACTTTATGCAGCTTACAACCCTCCATCAAAGAATCTATTATATTCAAATCTAGATGCCGTCCTAGGCAATAATGATCAAATCATCATTGCCGGTGATCTAAACGCAAAACACCCATCATGGAACAGTAAAACTACAAACAGAAATGGCTACACACTCTTTAGCTACTCCAGTTCAAATTATGCAGTGGTGGCAGGCCCTGCAGAACCAACCCATCACAGTACGTATGGGTTGGTTCTGCAGGGCCTGCCACCACTATAATGGATATTGCTATATTACAAAATATTAAACTACAGTATAGCCTAGTCTCTTTAAACGAGCTGACATCTGATCATAACCCAATCCTGCTCCAGCTGGGTAAGCAAGAACAACTGCTGCCTCCTCCCCACTCCTTTATCTTATGGAAAAAACTTCCAGAAGTACTATCAGAACATATTGGACCTGTCCCTCACATCAGCTCCATAAAAGAAACTGAAATTGCTGTCAAACGTCTGACTCAGCAAATCACCTCAGCCATAAAGGTTGTCACCTCTACCAAAACCACTTTTAAGCCAAACAGACTCCCAGAAGACATCATGGATCTAATTAGGAACAAAAACAAAGCAAGGAAAAGGTACCACAACACCTGTGCACCTCAGGATAAGGGGATTCTCAACAAACTGAACAATGAAGTTAGAGAAGCACTTAAAGCTTATAGGAACAAAACTTGGGAAGCCAAACTAGCCTCTGTATCACCTGGCGATCACTCCATCTGGAACATATTAAGAAGTCTCAGAAACAAAAGCAAATCTCTTCCCCCACTCAAGTCAGACACGGGACTAGTACACACGGACGCAGAAAAAGCTGAAGAGATAGCAAAGAACCTAGAAAAACAATGTAGCCCTACATATGACAACTTGGATTTCAAACATGTCTATAAAATCCACCTCCATGTCAGACATGCACTGAAAGTCACCGATACCAGCAACAACATACCTCCAAACACCTCACCAGCGGAAATCTATGAAATTCTAAAGAAGCTAAAGAATAAAAAAGCCCCTGGCCCAGATGGCATAACAAATAGAGTCATAAAACTGCTGCCCCGAAGAGCTGTTGTACATCTCACCACCATAATCAACGCCATGTTCCGATTTAACTATTTCCCCAGCTATTGGAAAGTCGCAGATGTAGTCCCAGTGCATAAACCAGGTAAAGATCCACACCTGCCTGAAAGCTATCGACCCATCAGCCTAATCTCAAACTTAGGCAAAATTGCTGAAAAAATCATTCTCTCTAAACTCCACGCCTCAGTAAATGAGTTAAATATCATTCCTAAGGAACAATTTGGATTCAGACAACATCACAGTACTACTCAACAAATTTATAGGATAATTGAGTATATCACCACCGGATACAATTGGCACCAGCACACCGGAGCAGTCTTCCTTGACATAGCGAAAGCTTTTGACAAGATATGGCACTTGGGACTGCTACACAAACTCATTTCAGCAGGTATACCATCAAGTATCGTCCACCTAATTAAATCTTACCTCCAGGACAGACACATACAAGTCAAAATAAATGGTACAGTTTCAAGTCAGCGACGGATCTCTGCGGGAGTTCCTCAAGGTTCCCTATTGGCTCCGATCTTATTCTCAATATATATGGCAGACATCCCGCACAACCCAATGTCATCCATCTTAGCACTTTATGCGGACGACACAGCAGTTCTTGCCAGATCTCTACGACCTCATCTTGTCACTAAAAAGTTGCAAGAAAACCTACTACAACTAGAACATTGGTTCTCCAAATGGAGATTACAAGTGAATCCCCAGAAGAGTGTAGCAATACTTTTCACCAGAAGAATGGCAACTCCCATGGGGGACCTTTATCTTTTCAACACCAAAATCCCCTGGCAAACAGAAACAAAATATCTTGGAGTAATTCTGGACAAAAGATTAACGTTCAACCCACACACCAAAGCCTTATGTACGAAAGCATCTAAAACTATTGCACAACTTTACCCTCTAATAAATAGAAAAAGTAGACTGAATACCAGAATCAAAGTGCTCCTCTACCTGTTGACGATCCGCCCAATGTTGACATATGCCTCTCCAGCCTGGAGCCACACATCCAACTCCAACATCCTCAGACTGCAGAGAGTGCAAAATAGGTGTTTACGCATGATATTGGACGCACCGTGGTTCGTAAGGAACGTGCAACTGCATAGAGATACGAACATCCCTTACATCTACTCCTTCCTATTAACTACAGCAGAAAAATTTTTCTCAAAGATCTGTACTCACCCCAACGATCTAGTTAAACAAGCAGCAGACTATGAAGAGACTGACCTCTTCAAATACAAGAGGCCAAAAGCCATCCTAAATACTTGCAACAATGACTAATCTCCGTGCCCCCCAGGGCGAGCTCTCAGCTCATAAATCTTTCCTTCAATTCATCCTCCTTATCAGACAACGGGGAATAAAAGCATCTTGCTTCACCCTTCTGGCCAATGATGTTATGTATGTATGTTTAATACACGTAGTAAATGCACTACACTGGTTAATTCTCCACGTAAGCAGAAATTACACTTGTCATTTAAACACGAGGAAATGACGTCAGCCAATATTTACTACTTGTAGACTACATTTCCTCTTTTTCTACCAAGTTTATTATGTTTATGCAGAAAATTACTAAAAACAGCTAAATCTTAAAAAATAGTGTTGCCCAATAACAATTACTAAAAACAGCTAAATCTTAAAAAAAAAGAGCTAAAAAGGAGTTAAAAATAAAAATTTGAAGCTAAAATTTTAAAAGTAATAGCTGATACTTTTAAGTTACTTATTGTATTCAAGTTGAAGTGATACTTGCTTATAAGTGGCTAAATACATCTTCCATGTGGTCTTCTTCGCTTAATTCTCGTTCCAATATTACTGAGTGTTGATGCTGGTAAATGATAGTCTGTACAGCACTTGTTGTTACGCCTGAGGCCATACTTGACTGACAAAATAGCTGTCAGTATTGGCAATTCCATCTTTTCATTTCGTTCAATTTCCGCATTAGAATTTGGCAGTATTAATAAATTCATTGCACACTGAGCAATTTCTTTAAATGGATTCATCCCAGATGCATCTTTATATTCTTGTACTTCAGTCCAGAATAGCTCAATGTTTTCTATATTTGTCCATTTATTTAAGTGGATTTTTTATATGTTTTATATGTTCTTTTATATATTTTAGGATATGTTTTAGGATATTGTCAACAGAAAAGAAGACATCATTCTTAAAATATTCACGTTTTCAGTAACCTTTGCTTAAGTTGTTTGAAGAGACCAAGAAGAAACTGTCTTGCTCTACTTCTAAGATTTCGCTCATCATTTTGCGTTATTTTCTTTTGTATCATCAACTCTGAAATTTTTCTTTCAAATCTGTAACCAAGATTTGCACTGAGATCCAAATAGCCATCAATCTCTGACTCTAGAGGGTCGACTGTGGATGATGGTAGCACTTACATATTAGCAATAGAGTGAATCAAACGAGAAAGGTCTTCAAACAATCTCATCTTATCCGCACTGTTAGATGCAAAACTTTTGTTAACTTGCTGAACTTGAACTAGAACAGGATGCAAAAATAAAAGGTACAACAGATTCCTTTCATCTTTGTACATCTCCCACAAAATTTGAGCTTTGTAACATTTCTCAGTCACACTCACGACTTTGAAGTGAGTTTTTAATTCCAACCACTGGCTGAGAATTCTGTCTACTGTAGGTTCAATGGAGAGCCACCTTGTTGCACAATTGCTTACAGTTTTCAGAGGAGCATCCTTTTCGTTGATAGTTTAATACAGCTCTTTGTATGCTGCTTGTTTTGAAGAAGAAGAATGTGAAAACAACTTATACTTTTCGGCAACTAAAAATTCTAATTTTCTTGGAAGAGATTCTGCACAACTGTGAGACATTGCCAGTTGTAATGAATGGCATACACATCTAATTAAAATTAAGGAGGGAATATATGCCTTCAGTTGTTCATAAACGCCATTATTGACACCAACCATAACACTGGCATTGTATGTACCGATTTCGAGATTTTTAATATCCAGTTTCTTGGTCGAGAGCTCTTTCTTCAGTGCAGCCACAATACCACTAGCGTCACACTTTTTTAGAACCACCATGCTCAGAAATGTATGCATAATTTTGTTGAATTTCCTGCTATAATAAATGATGACCATTCCCAAAATCTTATTAACTGTGATATCATTCGATTCGTCTATTAGCAATCTGAAATTTTCATCTCCAATATCTGCTATTAGATCTTCTTCAAAATGCTCGCTTAGAATATTCTTTACAATTGCAGAGCACTTAGTTAGGTGCATTTTTTCCTTTGGCATAATTTGACTGTCTGGGATGATATTTTTACAAAGATCTACAAGATGATCGCAACTGTTGAATGATGAGTGACAACAAATAAATAATGCTAACCTATCTTTAAAGTTCGCGGTCTCATCAGACTTTTTCACAAGCATATTTGAAATAGGATCAGTCTATTATGCAACTGCAGCAAGATGTTTCTTAGTTTCGCTATGCTTTATAAGCTGGCAATATTTAGCAGCTATATCACATCTGAAAAACTTACAGTGGCCTTTTGTAGCGTCACCAGGAACTTCACACAACCATTTACTAAGCATTCTCATTTGCAACCACTCCCTCCTAAATTTTTGCTTGTAAGCGTTAGTTTTCTCTTTGCTCATTTTTGAAGAAGAGTATACAACTCGTTACTGCAACGAATTACGATCAGTCTGAAAACTTCCCACTCGTAATCGTAACTACCAACCTGAACACTGTGCAAAGACTAACTTGTAGCGGTGCTATCAACTTTAAAACGACGAAATGGCAGACTGTTGGACCACGTGAATGACTGACGTCATCATGCATTTGAAACGTGTACGTTGTTCGTACCAAACGTACAATACAATTCCTTATCAAATTTTGTTAAGGGAATTTGATAAGGAATTCTAACAATTTCTTTAACAGTAAGTTATAAAAACAACTAAAAAGAGCTGAAACTAGTTCTGAAGGAGCTCGATTTGGAGCTAGGTGTTAGATTAAACTGTTTGGAACTAGGGAAGAAAAAAAAAGAGCTAGATCTAGCTCCAAAAGAGCTAAATTGGCAACACTATATATATAGCGTGTTACCTTGGAAATTAGTGATCATGTCTGATGTGGAGTATGCAGCTTCCGATTGATTGATTGCTGTTCTTCTAAGAAAAACCGCCAGCGGGATTACGCGAAGAAGTACGCCATATATCTCAGGTAAGAAATTTTGAATTTATCTAAGCATAAACTGCTTAAGTCCCGACGACTTTATTCAGTCTTTAGATAGGAAGCGGGCGCTCGACCTCCTCAAACAACTGTTAAAGAAATTTGAGGTTGAGTAGCCGGAATTCCTAAACCTTTATTCAAGAGCAGAAGACACCACAGAAAGGGACGACATAACACCAGGGGAAGAAGGGAAGATCGACCTGATAATATCTGCTCCCAGACTATACAGAAACTCAAGCGTAAAACAGCGGAGACACAGGCAAATGAGGGGGATGGAAAAAGACGACCCCAACACTGACACCCAACAACGGCAAAGTCCCGCTAATTGTAGTAGGCAAAAAGATAGATGGACGGCCCTCAGGCCCTTTATGCAAAAGCAACATATAGCCTATTCATGGGCAAAGAATGTGGACGATCGAGTCAAAATTCAGCCTGCCACAGTGGGGACCTACAGACACCTCACAAAATTCATGGACAACTTAGGCTTTAAATATCATACTTTCTCGCTTAAGTCAAAGAAAAACCTAAAAGTTGTGCTCAGGGGAGTAACGGAAAACATCAACCGAAGACCTCCGCCTCCACGATCTCCCACCAGCAGAATGCTTTGAGATGACAAGAGCCCAATGCCCCTAGTTCTCATGGAGATACACAACCCCCACAAGAATATATACAACATTACAACGATCTGCGGTCTGAAAATTACACCCAAACCACTGTGGAAAAGAGCCTCGTCAGGACAGTGCCACAGATGCAAGAAATATGGGCATGCGCAGAAGCTCTGCAGGGCTGATTACAAATGCCTCAAATGTGGACAAAACCACACACCACCTGCTCAAAACCGAGGACCTCACCAGCCAAATGCGCGAACTGCTGGGACCCCCACCCGGCAAACTACAGAGGCTGCAGCCACTACCCCAAAAACAAAACAGATAACAAAAGGAAACAGATCACCTCTCAACCATGCCCACAGGCACCAGAGACGACGGTTCCCCAGTTGCCTGACACCCAACAAAAGACAACAAAACACCAGCTTCCACAAACGGAAAACACCAAAAGTCCGGAAAGTCACCGTCGAAGAAGGACATACGCCGAAATAGCCCGCCCATGAAAAGATATCCAACAGGATCAACGTCATCCAAACATGACGGCAATCATCACATCCTGATTGGCAAACATGCTCCAAGACTTCAGTAATTTTAGTTGAAATTTTAGTTGATAAACACTTTTAACAAAGTGTGCTCAAAACATTCGTCATGTGTTTTTCCCTCAATGTTTGAGTTATTTTATTTTTATATCCAGTTTTTCATTGTCGAGTTTCGTTAGTGACAAGCAAAAAAAAAAAAAAAAAAATCCAGCTGGAGTGTACGTTTCCGGATAGTTTATTTAGCACTTTGGTTATCATTAATGATACTAATTTTATTATTATTATTTTTTTTTATCTTTTCGACTTTTAGCAGTTACTACTGATTATTATAATAATAATAAAAAAAAAAGTGTTCGAGTAGCACAGTTTCGTTCACAACTCCTTTCATTTTGTTCCAAAATAATGAGTTACATGGATTTCATTTTGGTTCTATCCTGTAGGAAAATATATATTAATTTGTCCTATGCTTATTTCGTTTTTTTTTTTTATTTCATATAAATATGTATAGTGTACACTATTCTGAAGAAAGATAACTTTGGGAAATCTATTTGATAAAAGAAAACCATGGCAAAGACATTTTATTAGTTATTATAATTACGGCTATTTTGCCTGCTTTAGTTTAGGAGTGCCCCTGTTTAAATGTCATTGGCTATTTACTCACGGATTCTTAGGGCATTGTAGATGTAAATTTACCAAAAAGTATATGTAGCATAAGGAATAGAAATTTACACATACCTTTTTCTAGGTGTTGCGGCTTTTCTTCTTTCTGCGATGTCCGAAAACTACTGAGTGTGTGGAGGGGGGGGGATAAGCAATTTGGGAGAATTAAATTAGAAAAACCCGGGTTTTTTTCCAGTAATATATATATAAACATATATATTATATTACTATAATATATAGGGTGGGGGAAAGATGAAGGGGTTGATTTTTTATATAGGGAGGGGGAAGGGGGAAAAGGGGGTTGACGGGGGTGCTGTCCGTTTCGACTATTCTCGGTCGTCATCTGAACACATTGGGGAAAGTGGATGCTATGTCAGGTCGGGTAGGTGCTTCTCAAAAACGTATCTGCCATAAAAGGTGATGCCGGGGGGAAGAGAAGGGTGGAGTAGGAGTGATTCTATATGTGCTAGGAATAATTCCGCTAGTTGTCCACTGATGTTTTGGCCCATGGGAAGTCCAAAGATTTGAATGTACATGTTGTTGTTGAACTTGAAGAAGTTTGCCGAGATTATTAGTTTTATTAAGTTAATAATGTGAATGGGCGTTAGTTTAGTACGAGAGTGTAGGGTGTGGTCTTCTGTGAGTAGTGTGTGTACGATGTCTAAAGTTCTGGGGACGTCCACGTTAGTGTATAAAGAGGCTGCATCCAATGAAGTGAGGATGTCTTCTTGGTAGGGTTAGGTTTTTTATTTTTTTTAAAAGGTCGTCCGTGTTTTTTATCATGAAGTTAGACGTTGTAATTAATGGTTTGAGAAGTTTCGCTACGAATTTTGATAAAGGAGCTGTGGTGGTATTTTTGTAGGAGACTATTGGTCTCATCGGGTACCCATCTTTGTGGGTTTTTATTTGTCCGAACATACAAGGGGGGCGTGTGGTGCGGGGGTTGTGTTTTTCAGTGTGGTTTTGTCTATTTTATTTTCATTTTTTAGGATGTGTAGGGTACTGTTGATTTGTTTTATGAGGTCGAGGTGGGGTCAATTTGTATTTTTCGGTAGGTGTGTTCGTCGGTTAAGATGGCTGTTATTTTGTTGGGTAATCGGTTTGGTTTGTGATGACTACAGTGTCCCCTTTGTCAGCTTTATTGATAATAATGTTCGGGTTCCTCTTTAGGGATAAAAAGGCTTTTTGTAAGTTGGGGTTGATGTTTGGTTTAATTATTATTTTATATGATGTTGTTAATTTTGTGGAATATTGTTTCTTTGTTAGGGTCATATTCTAATTTCGCTTGCATTTCGGTAATGATGTCGCTGTTTTGTATGTACTTAGGGGATACACCAAAGTTTAATCCTTTGCTCAGGATGGTGATTTCGTCGGGTGTGAGGTTGTGGTGCGATAGATTGATGATGGAATTGTTTTTTGTTGGTTCTAAGGCGGAAATATCCGAAGGGTTGGAAGTAACGGGAATGTTGTATTGGGTATTTGTTAGTGCGTACCATTTCTTTGCATGTCGATCTTCTAATAATAGCGTGTTGATGTGAGATTGGGTATTATCCCAAAAGACTGCCCATTCGTTTGTGGTTAGTAGCTTTTTCAATCTGTTTTTTGTTTTGTGAATGTATGAATATGCTTGTTGTTTCTTTTTAAATCTGTTGTTTATGGCTTGTTTTATGAGGGCCCGGGATGCTCGGTAGCAAATTTTTTTGTTTCCGCGAATCGTGCTGTTGTCGCGTACAGTCGCGAATTTTGGTGTGATGTTGTGATCGTGGCATTTTTTGAGGAAAGTTATGTGTATTTGTTGAGCGGTGTATGTTAGGATGATTTTTTGGTATGTACTTTTTGTAAAGTTTATGCACTCATTGAATATGTGACGTGCGACCATGACATATGCTTGTGTTGGTATGTGCGTTAGGTGAAAACTATTTTTAAAGGTGTTTCGTGATCGAGGGGGGGGGTGTTTATATATATATATATTACTGGAAAAAAACCCCGGGTTTTTCTAATTTAATTCTCCCAAATTGCCTACCACCCCCCTCCACACACTCAGTAGTTTTCGGACATCGCAGAAAGAAGAAAAGCCGCAACACCCAGAAAAAGGTATGTGTAAATTTCTCTTCCTTTTGCTACATATACTTTTTGGTACATCTACACTTACAATGCCATAAGAATCCGTGAGTAAATAGCCAATGACATTTAAACAGGGGCACTCCTAAACTGAAGCAGGCAAAATAGCCGTAATTATAATAGTTTATTAAGAGGAGTAACATGGGAGTTTTCCCAGAAATAATATACATTTTATTAAGATTGTATTGTAGTTATTTATCTAGAACCGTGTTTAAAACTATGTGCTATAAACAATGGCTATCTTCTAATATGTACTTTTTTTTCGTGTATGTGTGTGTGTGTGTGTGTGTGTGTGTGTGTGTGTGTGTGTGTGTGTGTGACTCCCACCCAGATAAGGTTGTAAAACTACAGTACATCAGTATCATGGGTGGACTAGGAATTATTCCCCCCCCCTTTTTTTTTCCATAAATTATATAATTACATAATCTGGATACCTTCCTCTAGAGGCCATACGTGGAACATTTCTGGGTCTGCAATATTCGCGACTGAGATCTTTGTTTTGCGAAATATCAGGAATTTTCTAGAAGAAAAAAAAATTTTTTTATTTATTTTTATGTGGTTACCACCCACGAATGTTTCTTACTAAATCTATAGTACATTTGTACCGCGGGTGGGCTAAGGATTTTTTCCCCAGTGTTGTCGATTATTTATTTTTACATACTCTGGAAACTTTGCTCTAGAGACCAAACATGGAACATTTTCAGCCACTTCAGTCCTCCAATAAGTGGGCGATGGAATTTATCTTATGAATAATAAGTTTCGTATTCAAATGAATCTTCAGTTGAATCTTCAAAGCACCCCTTGTGGTGGCCGGGACAAGAATAGTCCCACTGTAGCCCATGCATGCCGTACGAGGCGACTAAAATGGGTACCCAGGATGGCAATGGATGGCAATGCTGTAACCAATGAAGTTTCAACTGAGGCTCGCTATTGCTGGTACCCTCCTGTTATGATCAGAGCTTATAGCTCTATATTACCCCATCCATGCATTTTCTTCTACAGATAACGGGGAATATGAAAAGCTTTCTTGCTTCACCCATCTAGCCAAAAAAAAAAAAAAAGAAAAAAAAATCTTTGAATATTTAATTATTTTAATTTGAATTAATAGTGTACCTGAGATTATCAATATTTTATTTAATAACATATGATAACGAAGTTGATCATATGTTATTAAATATAAGTTCTACAAAAATACCTTTTAGTTACAGAGGAATTTAATGACCGACTTAGGAATTAACAAAAATATCGTTATTTTAGAAATTACGGAAAGAGATAATGGAAGAATATTAATAGATTTATGTAAAAAATGAAGTTGCACTTATTATATGAACACCTTCTATTGCGTTACAAAGGCATCCATAAGTTTCCCTGAATGCCACCCATTAAAAATTGAGGTCGAAAATATGCTATGTTTTACTAGAAAAAAATAGAAGAATCATTCAGGGCGTCAAAGAGCACAGGAGAGCAGAATGCTATACTGATCAAGAGCTCTTAGGCACAAAAGTTATTTTTCTTAGAAACTAGAACCTAAATGACAGTTTCTCCAAACAGATGGAAGAGAAATTGTTGAAATTCCAGATATATGCTTAGCCTACTGTAGGACGACAACATACTCATACTATATAAACGACGCTTAAGGCAAAACATGGATATAAATGAGGACTGGAATGTTTCTGAATTATATATGAAAATCTGAGTATGTGGATTCGTAAAGCAGATAGAAAATCATTTGGAATAGAAAGAGAATTTAAAAGAAGAGGAGAGTGGATGACAGGAGAAGCAATAATTGATATAAAAAATAAATAAAGATATCAAGCTTGGTGAAGTTTCAAAAGGAAAACGTGTTTGAAACCTTATAACCTCCTCAAACGGAGGACAAAGCATGTTGTTGAACGTTGTAAAGAAAATTGTGGGGAAAAGTATGCTAGGGAATTGAACATACAGTGCACTATGGGAAATCGAAACAGGCTTGGAAAAAAATCGCAAGAATTTGTGCTCCAAATATTTGTTAGACTTAATTGAATATTATAATATTGTAGGAGCGGAAGAAGTATGTTTCAGAAATGTTTAATGAAGAAAAAAAAAGACAGCACTTAAAAGAAGGATCTAAAATGCTGGTTATTACGAAGTCAGATTAAGATAACAAAATGATGATGCCGACTTTGAAGGAAGTTGTGATAAATGAGCTTAGAACATCTCTAAATGGTAAAGCAATAGGACCGGGAGAAATATCAATGGAATTATGGAAAGATGGTGGGCATGACATGTTTACGATTACTACAAAATTAGTTAAGTATTTTAGAAGGAAATTTCACCTGCTGACTGGAATTTATCCTTTATTTTGGTCATTCATAAAAAGGGATATAAAAATAATTGAAACAATTACAGGAGAATAAACGCAATGACATCCGTTATAAACTCCTGAGTAGAATAATGAAACATCGATTGGAAGCCCTGGTTCATTCGACATTTCGGGAGAGTAAGATGATACGGAGGAGAAAATATTGGAAGAAAAAGAGTGGAATGAAAAACTTTACAGTTTCAAGGTGACGTCAAAAGGATGTCAGATTCGAAATGACTAAAAAGTATTTGATTGGTCTCCTCCAGGTAGAATAAAATGGAGAGGAAGAATAGTATAAACCATGAAAGAGAAAGGAATTTGGATGACAACCTGTGGGTGGATAAGAAAGAATGACACCAACCAATAGAAGGCAACCGCTGGGATGTTTTCGGTAGGAGATGTGTTTCATCCCCCGGTTAGTGGAGGCTATAAGTGGCTTGAAAAGGTCAATGTTTGGTCTATAGAGCAGTGTTTCCCAACTAGGTAAAAAGTAAAATAGAAATTAAAATAATAATAACGAAATAGAAAAAATTGTTACCCAAGTGCTGCTGTTATTGCAGACTATACGTTTGGGTAAAAATAGAAGCGAAAGGAATATATCGGATATAAAACAATATTTGCTTTATTTGTATTTTTGATCAGAGCAAAACTACAGAGTCTACCAAGATCTGTTGTTCTGTATTGTAATAAAACGTGTTTTAGGTCACGAAATGCTAAAATGATAGGAACGATGCATCCGAAAATAACATAACAGGCCTTAACTAGAAATCAAATAACCAGAAACATTTGACACGATGTGCTCCTGCACATTAATGTGTGTTTTTCAGTAATCTCGAGAGTTCTAAATAGTAATTTGTTCATAATCTCAGAACCGCCCTAGAAATAAAAGAGAATTTGTTATTTTTGACAAATATTTAATCAGTATATACAATCGATGAGAAGGATTCTCTGATCGTACGCAGAAGTTGATAGATCACCTGCTCTACTACTTCACGCACTGTAATAAATAATGAAACATGAGCGTACAATGCAATTGTGGACTTACCGCTAAAATCATTGGCTGCAAATACGCAGAGCAATAGTTCTTCAAAGCTTTTATTATATTAAGTGAACGACTCATCGGACGAGGCAGGGGATTTATTTAAAAAATATTTAAAAAAAAAGTTAACGAGAAGTGAAAAAGCTTGAAGTGAAAAAAAATTAACGCAACAAATTAATTTTACAACAAAAAAAAATGTTGGTTTATACTATTCTTCGTATTATTATTTATTAACTTCTTGTTGGCAGGACCACTGCAACAAGGAAAGACTATTTAAGCGGAACTGGCAAATGCCTAATCCTTGAAGAGAAGAACTTCTTGTTGGAATGGTTCTCACACTAAAGAAATCTCTAACATGATACAGCACCGCTAACCACTTTATGGAACTCCTATTGACTTATTGGGACATAAATTAAAAGTATATAATACATTAGCCCTGCCAGTCCTAATGTATGGAAGTGAAATCTGGACAATAAAACAAAAATCAATAACAGTCGAAATGAAGTTTATGAGAGAAACTGCAAAGTATACTGTATTTGATCACAAAAGAAATGAAGAACTTATGAAAGAATTAAACCAGGAATCACGAGTAGAAAAAATTAAAAAATATAAACATTAATGAATGGAACACGTTCATAAAATGAAAATAGAAAGATTACCAAAATAAGCCTTATATTAAAAACCATATATATATATATATATATATATATATATATATATACACTTTTTTTTTAAATATTTTTTAAATAAATCCCCTGCCTCGTCCGATGAGTCGTTCACTTAATATAATAAAAGCTTTGAAGAACTATTGCTCTGCGTATTTGCAGCCAATGATTTTAGCGGTAAGTCCACAATTGCATTGTACGCTCATGTTTCATTATTTATTACAGTGCGTGAAGTAGTAGAGCAGGTGATCTATCAACTTCTGCGTACGATCAGAGAATCCTTCTCATCGATTGTATATACTGATTAAATATTTGTCAAAAATAACAAATTCTCTTTTATTTCTAGGGCGGTTCTGAGATTATGAACAAATTACTATTTAGAACTCTCGAGATTACTGAAAAACACACATTAATGTGCAGGAGCACATCGTGTCAAATGTTTCTGGTTATTTGATTTCTAGTTAAGGCCTGTTATGTTATTTTCGGATGCATCGTTCCTATCATTTTAGCATTTCGTGACCTAAAACACGTTTTATTACAATACAGAACAACAGATCTTGGTAGACTCTGTAGTTTTGCTCTGATCAAAAATACAAATAAAGCAAATATTGTTTTATATCCGATATATTCCTTTCGCTTCTATTTTTACCCAAACGTATAGTCTGCAATAACAGCAGCACTTGGGTAACAATTTTTTCTATTTCGTTATTATTATTTTAATTTCTATTTTACTTTTTACCTAGTTGGGAAACACTGCTCTATATATATATATATATATATATATATATATAAACATTCCACTCATTGATTTTCGTTTCTCTTTGTTTATAAATTTTGAATTTTGTGGCATATTCTTCCGCAGAATTCTAATAATACAGCCCTATATTCTTCGTTTGACATAACATCATGCTGCCATCTATCGACTAAGGCAAACATTAAACTCTAACATTCCTTGAAAACATGAACCCTCATATCTGTCATACCAGTCTTTGGTCGACTATCTTATTTCTAACACATTTCTCAGGTCCATAAGTTAAATTCGGTTTCAATACTGTTTTGTATGCAGATAGTGTGAATGTTTTTGCATTTTCTCTTATTCTGTCTAAATGTAGTCATTTGACTCCCTACCTTGCTTTTCTAATTCTGTTTTCTATTTCTATTTAATTTTCATCTTCCTTAAAATTCAGCATTTAATACTAGTTAAAATATTTTAATTGTACTCGTAAAAGTACGAATTCAGTTTGCATTAAATAAAGAATTGAGTTGAGCATCTTCCGTATTGATATGAGGCCTAATTCCACATTGCTTCATAACGTGATTCATATAGATGATGAATCACAGCGAGGAAATGTTACACCCTTGTGGCACACTTGATTTAATATTTTGAATTATATACCGAAGTAATAATTAATAATTGATACATAATTTTAATATTTTCATACAATAGATATAACTGGAATCACGAGTAGAAAAAATTAAAAAATATAAACATTAATGAATGGAACACGTTCATAAAATGAAAATAGAAAGATTACCAAAATAAGCCTTATATTAAAAACCATATATGAGCAGTTATTTACATTATTTATTATTATTATTATTATTATTCTACATCCAGATATGTTAAGTAAACTACCTTTTGAATACCGCAACCTTACAAACTACAATAGCCTGAAAGAACCTTAAGGACATCCTATGAACAAGAAATACGCACCCTACACACACACCTTACAAACTTAATGAAACAATATATTCGTTCAAGCTTCCAGTTCAGCGACGCATCAAGACATTTCAAGTCATCGCGCGCGTGCGTGCGTGAGTGTGCGTGCGTGCGAATTTATTATTCAACAGCTATGGTAAATATCGGATCTATCAAGCGTCAGTCTACTTCCAACGCAGCAATCATACCAATAAACAATAACCAACTGGTGTCATCCTCAGATAAACTTAATAAAAGCTTCGAGGATTCAAGCTGAGATATTACATCTCAACTAGAATAAAAAAGAAAATAATCCATTTATTACAACTACAGCATTTAAATGCAATAAATATAAATAAATAAAGCATTAAAGCAAAATTTGTAAATATATTTACTGTATACTGTAAAAATGTAATTTTATTCAACTTCAACTGTAAATTACCAATTACAGTTATATAAATGTATATAATACTTATTCATTATATTAAAAACCTGAACAATCTTCATTGGTAATATTAGAACAATATTATTATAAATACATAATACATGAGCAAAAAATATTTTGGAGATCAATAAAATTATTATTATTAAATACGTACGGTATGTTTGTACTCATTGAAAAAATGTAATCTTTTTTGCAATAGTATTTTTTATGTAACTGTGAACTATAATAGTAAACTATCATTGTGATATTACTATTACTAATCATGTATGAATCATCCTTTATATGAATTACACATTATGCAAATTATAATGATATTAATTAGAATCTTAATTAAGAGGGAGATGTTAAATCCAGTTTTATTTTATAGCCGGGTACGCAACTCGGGTCGAAATCCATCGACATCCATAGAGTTTCAATGCCGAAAAAACTATCGGCGGAACCCAGTGTAAATGATCACTTGGATAGTACAACACCAGGGAAACTCCATGCAAAGGTGGAGCAAGATCCCTCACTAATTTTAATATTCTTTCATAATGTAACTTTGCATGGAGTTGCCCTGGTGTTGTACTATCCAAGTGATCATTTACACTTGGTTCCGCCGATAGTTTTTTCGGCATTGAAACGCTATGGATGTCGATGGATTTCGACCAGAGTTGCGTACCCGGCTATAAAATAAAACGAGATTTAACATCTCCCTCTTAATTAACAAATTCGCCGGTAAAATAGCCTTTCGGCTTATTAGAGTTTATCTTAACGAAATCTTTCCAAATATACTTATCATTTGCTCCTCTCTCTCTCTCTCTCTCTCTCCAAAGTTCTTTGGCATATATGTAAGATATGTGTAATTCTAACAGTTCTTACAATTCTGGAAGGTGTCTATCCGCAAGTCATATATGAAAGAGCTATGAAATTCAATAATAAAATAATATGGTAAGAGTAGATTCATGACCATCCTGCTTTCAATCTCCGTAGCTCCTTCGGTAACGACTATGCCAATTGTTCAATTCCTTTCCTGGACGTTTGATGGGATCTGGCGTAGAGGTCTAATGGCCATTCTATTAGCTCATGGTATGCATTTAGGCAAATGATAAGTATATTTGGACAGATTTCGTTAAGATAAACTCTAGCTCATCATCATTGTAACACGTGCTTTTTTTTTTCTTTAAAAAAAGGTTTTTCATCTGACCATTCACTACTTGGCACTGCTGAGATGATTTTTTCAACTCGGCTTTCTCCTACGCTTATAGAATATCTGTGGGATTTATACTTTCTTCCATTGTCCTCCTATCTGACCTCATATTCTGTCCATATGTGATGAGAGTAAATTCAACCATTCTACTCTTCTTCTTTTATTATTCATTTCACAAATCTTTTAGTGCTCAAACAATCCAAGCTTCAAGATTTTCTGTAGCCATTGTCTTAAAAATGTTTTCGCTTCTTCTCCCTCTGCCCTTATTTTTGATAACACTACGATCTCCAAAGATGAGCAGATTTCTCTTTTTAGGTTGACTCATACCCCTAGTCTTTCTTGGCAGAAAAAACATGCGGAAGGAAAAGAACCCTAAAGCACTTTGAGCTGTTTCCCATTCAAGTCACTGGTCCTCGCATGCGCAACTCTCAAACACCGTATAAATCCCAGTTCGCTCAGCTTTAGATTACTGTTGTCACATTTAGGTCATTCCTCTTGGCACCGTCATGGTGTGATAAGGGACAGGTTCGTTGGGAGATCAATCTGTAGAAAATGAGACGTATGTCATTGTCAAGAGGTGAGGAAATATCTACACCGTGAATGAAGGGAGAACTGGTTAAGAAAAATCGAAGACGTTTCTGGTTGGCAGGTTAACAATTGGCGTTTTATATAATCGCATGACTGATAGCAAATGATTCAGCTTTCTTTCTTTCTGGCTTGTAGCTTCCTTTTTGGCTTGATCTGTGAAGTTATCCACTTTGTGTTATGGATATTCAAGTCTTCTACGAATATTTGGATAATTAGATCGTATGAAATCAATTTCAGAGACAACTAGTGAAAGAAAGCAGCATGGTTGTCTGAAGCAGGAAAGCGACAAAGTTAGAGAGTGAAAAACCATAAAAGCAATCGTGAACCACAGAAGATATTTGCTTATATTTTGAACTTTTTTGTGTACGTGTTTGGGGGGGGGGGAGAATAACATGGCTTTATAATTGAATTAGGTTGCAAGCAATTTAGGAAGAGCAGTAGGGGAAAAATTAATCGTAAAGCATCGAGACGCCAATATTACTCATCTTACCTGCAAACTGAACTTGTTCTACGGCTGGTTAGTCGGTTTTTCAGAAGAAAATTCTAAGTTTCGTTGAAAAAAAAAAAAGAAGTTCTTATGTATGTTATGCGTGCACTATACAGATTCTAATCAAGTACTTAATATATAAAAAAAATATAAAAAAGTAGAGCCAGAAAGAACCTGCTAATCAAGAATATATACGACATTTATTTCTTCTTCTTCACATTAAATTGCAAAAATGGATATTAAAGTGCATAATATTCATTTTGCATTTTACACGTGTAATAGTTTATTTGAAGAAATTCCGTAGGAATTATATTAGCATAATATTAACTACAAAAAACCATAAGATCAATAGCCACTTTGTGTTATGAACATTCAAGTCTTCTAGGAAAATGATCTGACATTTTGGTAATTAGAATCGTATGAAATGAATTTTAGAGATAACTAGAGAAAGAAAGCAGCATGGTTGGCTGAATCAGGAGAGCGAAAGAGGCAGAGAGTGAAAACCACCAAGGCAATCGTCAAAAGTGCTACGATTTTAGTTCCAGAGTTTGAGGTGGTTACTACTGTTTCATACCGACCAAAGTGCAGACACACACACACACATGACATCATAACTTATCCATTTAACACCCTCATTCTGCAAAGATGATCCTTATTCATAATCGCAATTATCGTGAAAGACCAATTTCGACCTGGAACGCTTCTGTGAGCTTCCGTTGTTTTGATTTATATGCTGATAGTATTTTTTCACAATTTTTACTAGTTATATCCATATGTTTCTGAATTTATATGATTCATTTATTTTCAGAAGAATGTGTTACGCAATCTGATTCTAGTTAGTTAGTCTTTATATTACGATAGGTTTAAACTGATGAGTTAGTGAAACGATTGGTTAACATCTTTAATATCCTAATTTAAAACGTATTACCATCTCAAATACAATTTTTTTTTTTTCTTACTGGATATTTCCTCGAGTTTTTATTACTTTGTTCTCCTTTAAATCTTTCCATGCAGTGTAATGTTGACCGTTAATATCATCTGCAAATAATGCGAGAACAAATATTATTGCCTATAATAACAGTGTTCAAAATGGAAGAAAGTCGAAAAATATTGATCCTTGCAAATGTCTTCGGTTCTTACCTATCAAATTTAAAGATGCTTGAACGCGATCACAGAGGAGGGGATAGAAAATGAAGGATCGTAGCTCTCACTATTAATTCAAGTAAAGCCCCTGTTAATTTAGAAATTCAACTAGACATGAGACATATTAGCAAATAACCTTTTAACCTTAAGAAACATTAATTAGTTTACCGTAAAGGAAAAGTTGCGGAATTAAGTTTCAAACTGACGACAGTTTATGTACATGACAAATTCTTACTGTGGCTATCGTGACCTGCGATGGTATAGAAATTGCGGCCTAGAAGTTTATTTTATCTTAGCGCATTAAATTCTATCTACTCTAGCGCGTAGTGTATAACCCGTTGAAATGGGAGGTATTTCCTTTAGATCAGATATTATTTGATATGTTATAATAAACCTTTCTAGGTTGCGAAGATGTCTTCATAACAAGGAAACAGAAAGTACGATAAAAGGGTTTGTTGGCATGTTTTCAAGAAAATTCTGGTCAGTGCTTTTAGTTATAAAAGATAACCTTGGTAGTGCAGTATTTTGCCAAGAACTTAAACTACTTATAATATAGAAAATCAGCAGTAGTTATACGTTTTTAGCTTATTACTTTTCGAAAATGATGGAAGCAGTGTAAATAATTTTGGAAATGTTCTTATATATTATAGTGACGTCACTCATGATTGAAGTATTGCAGGATATAGAGTGATTTTGGATATCTAGGTTTTCTTATTTACGTGAATGCACTAAGAAAGGATGTAAATATACAGTACATTTATACCACAGGTGAAATTAAGGGCTAGGAAATCTGGTAATCTTGCTCTAAAACCAAACATAGTAGGTTTTTAAATCCACATCAGACATTCAAAAAGTAGGGTATTAGTCTTATAACGTGATGGAAAGCATCTACGCCTAAAGATATTCGTTATCATTTATTTCTGAAGTGGGATTCGAAATGCAACGTTTGTAACACATGTTTCTGTTGTCTTTCAGCCGTTTTGTCTACTTTGTACAACTGAAAATAGTTCGATTTAAATCCAGATTAATGGCTAGGCAGTTTTTTGCAAAGATCCCAAAGATATCAAACTCAATTAAAATCTGACCAGTAGGAGGGATTGTTGTACAGCGAGATAAAAACGAATCGGCATTTACGTGTACTTTGTGAAACACACCTAATGATTGTTGCAAGTGCTTGATCTATCTATGGTGAAATGGATAGATCAAGAATGAAAATGAAGATCTCGGCTAACAGGTGAAGAGTGCCACACAGATGTTGAACCGTGGATGTTCGTTATGTCTCGGCTGAGTTCGTGAGATCGGCCCGGGCAGTTGGATTAACTATCTAATGCACGTACTTGATACATGAATGTTTACAATAGAAGGCTGAATTCGTGGAGTTGGTTTCTTCATTTTGCATGTTAATGACGAGAAGTCGTTAAATGGAAACTGTTGAGCAATTGGGACAATTACACGAAAATTGACGAAAACATAAAACGACGGAAAATAGGACTGAAGAACAAATTGAGAAGGAACAGGAAATTATGCAGAGTCAGTTCGCAGAAAGGCAGCTTAGTCCAAATTAGGAATGAATTTTTTAAAAATATGTTAAATGAAAGTTTAAAACACTAACATAATAAAAAGCATCGTGAACTTAAGCTACTTTGCTAACATATTATGATGGTATGCACCATTCTATAGTATACAGTGGGTAATTGGAGAAAGCAATGTAGAAGAAGGAAATTGCTTCATTATGGATGTGAAATTCTTATGTTCTAACGCAATTTTAAATAAATTGAAAAGTTTCGAGATTAATGTTCGTCATCATTCGGGACACGTCATATAAAAAAATAATAACCTACAAAACTATAAATATGAAAACACTAACTTGATCACTTTTAAACACCGAAATGAGATAAAATTATAAATTCCCATAGACCGGCTATTGTTGCGTGATGATTCTAGTCATCCATTAATTCGTGTAACAGTATTCATTCCACATGACGATTTCATGGGCAACCAGAATCCACCTTAAATTTAAGGATCTGTGACTTCTTTTCACGAGAACTATTTTAAGGATAAAAAATCACATTAGTAATCGTTTTCAGGTCTCTCAGTCCATGTTTTGAATAAGTCAAAGCCGTTGGGTTTGTGTTGGTTTCTTTTGAATTATGGTCGAAGCAGTTAAGGCTATGAAACAAATGTATTATGGATCTTAATTGCGCATGTTCTTCTGACTGTCTGCTTGTCGTTTGGGATAAATCTTCCAGTTTCTTGAAGGGAAATAGCCAATTTATCTTTACTTCAGTTAGGAAAAAAATACAGTTATTATGTCTTGATTTGAACGTTGAATTGGTCATGAAATTTAGAAAAAGCATATAAATTTCAACCATATGTAGATACCTGGAGGGATCAGCCCCTACTTGGAGTCCGAAATAGCGATATCTGAAATCCAGAAGTTGATAAAAGCCTTGGATATTTTAATTTTATCTGGATGTGATTTCTGTTTTGGTATATTAACATTAAAAATAATTTTTATTCCATAAAGAAAGCCACTGTGCTCTTTTATCCATAACTAACTTTTGGAAATCGGGTTGGAAGCTGATCTTCATACTTAGCCGAATCCCCATTCATCCATCTACCTGTCCAGTTTATTCAGATTCTCTTGAAGATCCACCACGCTGGATTAATAAACTTGTTCAGTTGTACGTCATCCGTAAACAACTGAAACATCTCCCTGCATCACAATTTAGATAAATTAATGGTAGTAGTACAGAATCCTGCAGTACCCCATTGATAAAATTCTTCTTCCTGAGAACACAACCTTTTCGTATACATGTATATCAGGCACGTGTACACACACACACACACACACACACACACACACACACACACACACACACACACACACACACACACACACACACACACACACACACACACACACACACACACACACACACACACACACATATTGGCGCACTCGTGAAATCCCGCGTGCACAAGTTTCTAGCAATAGAACTTTAACACAGACTGTAGCTGCAGTTCAAAATAACTGTAGGTTATAGTCGATTTTATAATTTATGGTTTTATAGTGACTCAATGTTTCTTTACAGTGTTTTTTGTTGGCTTTGTATGTTCTATCACGCCTGAAAAATTCGGCTACTCCGATGAAACATGTTGCATAATTTAATAAATTGCATTATTTATTCTAATTCTCGGATCTCAGTCAGTATATAAAAAGCATGAACATATCCCAATTCCGAATCAACAAGTCATCATATATATATTTTTTAAACATTAATGATATACTGACTAAGAACACCGAGAAAGGTAAGAAAAACTTTAACATAACACGAATTTTTGTAAATAATAACAAAAATTGTTTTTTCTTATATATATATATATATATATATATATATATATATATATATATATATATATATATATATATAAGGATAAGGAAAATTAGAATGTGATAATAACTTAATCCTTAAAAGGAGTGGCTTAAAGGAAAGAAGCAAGAATGCTTTTCATATTCCCCGTTATCTGTAGAGGACATTGTAGGGAGCAGGGATAAGGTGTTATTGAGATATAAGCTCTGATCATAGCAGGAGGGTAACATCAATAGCCAAGCCTAAGTTAAAACTTCATTGGCTATAGCATTGCCATCCATTACCCTCCAAGGGTATTAATCTCTGCCGGGAAAAACTGAGATAATATAACAGCCGAACTACCATTTTTAAATAAGTATTATATATTAATAAATTAAAGGTGTATTAACAAGATCGCTAATTCATTCCAAATATTATTTTAAAATAAAAATTGAAATAACTTTCAAGTATATAATATTCTTTTGCGCAGTCAATTGAATAGAAGATCTCTTATTGAGTAAAGGAAGAGCCGTTACATTGATAAATACACTGTGATCTCCACACACACACACAGGCAAATTTGCCATATTGGACTCCCAACAAAAATGTATGTTGGTTCATTTTCGTTGGGACCACAATTAGATTACTGAACTCAGTAACGTTTACCAACAATTAATATTTCAAATGATTGACACTCCCGACAGTTACAAAACTAATTGTTTTTCACAAACCTCAGTAGATTACCGAATGACTTAAATCAGAAAGATATCCTAGTTTAGATATCAACCGTTTTCAAATAATGCCTTATAGAGTTTCTGGGATTAATCTAATTTTTCCATTTTCTCTCTCTATTCATGTCCTGGTGTTTTTTGTGGTATCGACATGCTGGTATAAATACTCAATTTGAATCGTTTCCACAACTGGAACACAATTGTTCAGAATATCAACATAATCTTTGGTTTTAATTTTTCCAAGATTACGACAAGAGATCGTCGTCGTAATCCTTGTAAAAAGAGAAAAGAAGAAGCATCCCCATAGTATGAAAGCACAACTACACAGCCGATGAGACGATACAAATTGGTAAGCAAGTTTTCCTGGAAGTTGCTACATGTAAGTACGTGCATCTGATTCGAAGCGTATTCATCACGACTCCTAACTCCATTATACACACCATTCCCACAATTTACTGTCCAATCGCCACGAATTCTACACCCTTCATGTCGAACCTAAGCATACTTTGAGCTGATGTTTGGCTCGTAGCGAAAATCTTCTATGGAAACCAGGCTTTATGGAGTTCTGCTAATGTGTAATGTTCTGCTACAAATTTTTATATTTTTGAATTCTTGGTTGAGCGAATCCACTGATATGTATGTCAGGAGAACTGACACCTATGTTTATATGGAAAGTTTATTTATTTTTATAATTCGTAATGGAAAGGTCATGGCCTGAAAACAGGTGTCAGTTCATAATCATATGTGCCATTTTTATGGCTACAATTACGCAATTTAATCCTTTGTTCCGTTCCCGTGTTCTGAAATGTTCATCCTGTTTGTTTATCTCAATAAATTATTAATATGGCTGAATCCAGCTTCCATGCCTTTTAGTTTCGCATAAAGATTGGCCACTGGATCTTCTGTCATTTCAATTAACTCTTCTTGTAAAATAAATCTAACTTTAGATACATTACAGAATATGACTGTGATGTATTTTAAATAACATATTATATTTTAAAATAAATATTATTATTATATTATAATTTTCGTGTTAATCCCCGTTTGTTCCTTTGATCCATCTTTCAAGTCGACTAGCTCAAGAGGATTAACTGTTGGGAATCTCTGGGACAATTAATTGAATTATTAGGCAGAAGCAACCAAAATGTGAATAAATATAATACTGGTTTATTTTTAAAAATCGCTATGGAATAATTTGGTAAACGAGTGTTTATTTCGATAAAAATATAAATCCAAGTCGCATTATTTACACTTTTTTCATTTGCTATAAGCCATCGTTTTCTTCTAAATGAAGAAAAATTCTTCATTTTTAAATTCCTTGTTAGTTTATGATATTATAACGAGATGGCAGCACTTTCCTTCTCAACTTTGGGAAGTTGATTTCCCATTCTCTTATCGACCCCAACCATACTGTAAGATGATTTATTAAAATGCCTGTGAACTCTATCAATATGTGCTGGGCTTATTGAACCTCAAACAAGGAAAGTTCAGTGGAGAATTAAAACTCCCTTAATTATCTGGTTTTGTGACTCCTTTTCTAAATTTGTCATTTAAAGTTAACGTCTCATTTTTAAATTACTTGCATGACGGAGTTTATTACCGCATCGCACAAATATTTCTGTGCTACTTCTTACAGCGATTCAAGTAAGTTTGTTGTCAAAGCGGAAGATTTTATTTCTTTTAATTCACTTTAGTTTAACAGTTTTGACTGTAGTTGTAAAACCGTTCCATGGAAATATGAATATCTAACAATCTAACAAAAATTTCATTCCGTAAACTATTCAATCAATTAAATAGCTTTTTTTCCCTTAATAATAATAATTATAATAATATTACGATTACGACAATACCAAACGTAAATACCACAACTTAGAGATTTATTCACATTCTGTCAGATGACTAACATTCTGTCAGACGACTAATTTTACAAGCCTTATAGTCCTTATAAGGACTGGCTTAAAGGGGCGAAGCAAGAATGCTTTTCATCTTCCTCTAGAGAACAGTGTAGGGATAAGGTGGTATTGAGCTATCAGAGCTCTGATCATGGCAGGAGGGTAACAGCAATAGCCGAGCCTCAGTTAGAACTTCATTAGCTACTACATTGCCATCCATTACCCTCCAAAGGTATCCAAGGGTATTGGATTGAATGAATCAATCACCGCATCTCACGGTCGATTCAATTTTACAAGCAATATTATTCCAAAATGTCATGGTTTCAAATTTGTGATAAATTTAGGTGCGGGAATTATTTTTAATTTTTAATAATAATTTATTAAAATAAATTAATATTCCTATTAAAATCTTATTATAATTAAAGTTCCTATAATTTTTTAGAATAAATATTTAATAATTTTGAAGAATTTATAACAATTAATGAATTGAAATAAATGGTGAAAATAGCAACTCTAATTAGGGAAAGAACATCGGAAGTTGTGTTCAATTTGTTTTGAAGAGTTTTAGCAACACTCATTGACAGATACTAATTAAGAATAGAGGTATCTAAACAGTTTCTGTTCATGCATTTTCTCCTTATTTTTTTAATAAAAATAATAATTTATTATATATGTAATTTTAACATTTTAGTAATCTCTTGCATAGGCACTTAAATAACATATATTGTATATATTGAATGTTATATACTAACGATGTTGCAGAATAAAAATATTTCTTTCTTTCTTTCTTTTTTTTTTGTGATAATTGAATTGAATGAAATCAACGCTGAACAAATAGCATGCAGAAATGAATAACCTTTGTTTGTAGTGGCTGTTTGGCGAATTTCGAAAACAAAAATGTTCCGACTCCAAGTAAGTCTGGTATAAACTACTTATAAATCTGAAGCGAGCAGCGTGACTTGGACACAAAGATGCAGTAAAAAAGAAGCTACTAGACAGAAGAAAAAAACATCTTCAACGGCAATTAATACCAAATCAACAACAACTACAAAAAAAAAAAAAATCAACCACTCCTTTTCCTGTTGTTCAAATTGGATTCAAAAGAACTATCAACTTAGTATTTCGGAGGTTTAAAAAAAATGTGATTTATTTATTTATTTTATTCAGAATTCAGATACAGCAATGGAAATCTCGTGATAATAATGTCAATAAGAATTTCATTTTCTGGAGTCTTTTAAAGGTTTTTAAAGTAGAATCCCATGGTTCTACCAAGGACAAATAAACAGAATTGGATTGCAGTGTACATGACAAAACCCAAGAAATAATACCCTCCTACAAAACAAACAAAAGAAAACATGACCTAGGACCTAGTGGCGGACTAGTCCTAGGGAATTTCTCGATGGGCTGACGTGCGAATGCGCATTTTATCTGCTATTTTTTTTTTTTTCTATTTGTTGAATTTTATTTTAAATAATTATAAAATAATACATTTGTGGGCCGTTACCAAATAATTTCCTTTTCTGCTGGGCCTATTCTGCTTGCCGATGCCCAAGACACTTATTTTGTGGGACCAGTTTTTCTGGAAGATAGTTTCTCCTTTTTCTTCGTTATATGGGCATTAACTTTACAGAAGATATTTTTATAAAAGAACTTGATTGAATATAGAAAAATGCACTACTGAATGTTTTTTTTTTTTTTTTTTTTTGAAAAATTATCGGACCGAAATCTAACGAATTTATTTCACGTACGCAACATTTCAGGTATTGCTAGTTTTATCAGCAAAAATTGCAGATCGCAATGTGATTTTTTAATTAAATTAAGCTTCTTTTATTCAAAACATGTCCACATAAGCAGAAAACGAGTCAAAATCAAACAACTGATGTTGTTAATATCTTTTTTTTTTTTTGAGCCACGTGAGTCGTGTAGTTTTATTTTATAAAAATTTTGTATTAAGCTTCTCCTTTTCAAAACATGACCAGATAAGAAAAAAGCAAAAAATGAATAAATCAACATGTCTTTTTACACCATTGGGTCATGTAGTTTTATTTTATAAAAATTGTTTATAAAAAGTGTATGGTGTGTAAATTCTAAATAAATTTTAGAAAGTTAAAAAAAAATTAATTTATTAAAATGTTTATAATATATTGTATTTTTAAAATATATTTTATTTTATAAACTAATTGTAAATCCAGTTTAAAATAAATCGATAAATTAAATAAAATTGATGGTCTAAAACATAACTTGTAAACCCCATCTCTTTGGTTCTCATACCTGAAATGCAACTGAAGATAGAAAACAATGGAAAGTTCAACATCTTATATAACGGATGTAGTTTGTTTAGGTTATTTACGGTGGAGACAACTAAGGCTATTAGGTCAGCGTATTATGATCGTTAATTGCGTGTATTTTATGAGATAGGTTGATTAATTTGTGGTATGAAAGAGCCGAGTGTCAAGAATGTGGAAAATACTTCTGCCCCCGTATGAGAACAACTAACTCAGCGTCACCTGATAAGCTTCAACCAAGGTCTTCGCTTCTTAGTCGGGATTCGAAATCTGATCTTTTACAGTTTAGTAAAATAAATTTAGTGTTGCATAACTGTTTTTTTTTTTTTTAAATGATAATTACGAACAGTAATTTGGAATGGTTATTGCCGCAAAAAATTATTACTTCCTTATAAAAATTGTTTATCGCTTTCAAACATTTACATTTCAAACTAACGAAATCTTTCTGCTGAAGAAATACTTTCCAGGGAAGATTGCAATTTTATCGATCGTTACCTTACATAAATTCGAGCCATTAGGATCTTTTCGCTACTTTACTTGGTTCTGTTATAAAAGATTTCATAAGAACTGCTTTTCGGGACTTGGAACTTTCTTTTATTATATTTTACTCTCTCTCTCTCTCTCTCTCTCTCTCTCTCTCTCTCTCTCTCTCTCTCTCTCTCTGTCACATACACACACACACACACACACAGTTGTGAAAAATATTTGCCCTATTGGAAACCCATATCTGGAAGCTTCGTTAAAAATTCCATATCGACACGCGGGCGATTTCATGCGAAAACATTCACGAAGTCTTTTTCTGATATGTGACGATCGCCAACTTTAACCTTCTAGTGTTCGAATCGTCTCTATAATCCATAATATTTCCTGCCAATATCGCTAAATAATGACCCTGGGACTTCCACACGGTTTGACACCGAGAACTTTACCCATAGAACGTTTGGATGGCGTTCATACGCTCTTCTGTTTTTCCGATGTGCTGATCGAAGTAATATGGAGTTATGCCAACACACTGTTACTCTGTGTCAATATCTCGGGGCTTCGAAACCGCACCCTTTTTTTTTTTTTTTTGTTGCTTTGCTACTCTGTCATTTCCATGTTGGGGCTTTTGCTGTCAGTTTCAGACCATGAGGCTTAGCCAAGCTTTTATTTATTTATTTTTTTCTTTCGCTACGTGACGGTCATGGTTCATAACCTCGTTATGTTTCGTGTCTATAATTTTAACTTCCTTTGATGCTTTGTGAATACGAGTTTTGCTCACAAAAAAAAATGTTCGAACTTCAGTGAAAGCATTTGTTTAAGTAATGAAATCCACGCATAAAGTGCACTAGATGATAAACAAATAAAAAAAAAATGTAAGTCTCGTGATGTATGTTTCAGCTAAAGATGATGGCAAAATCTTTATTTTTTAGAAAACAACTGATTACTGAAAGAGCGAGAAACAAAATAGCTTTTCATAAGAGTGACTAACTCACCTATAGTTAAATAATTCTTAAATAAAGCTTCCTATCATACTGTTACGGGAATCGAACCCAGAACTTTTTAACCAATGGATATTGTCAATAACCACTTCAATGGAGGCATTAAAACAAAGAATTTTTTAAAGAAAATAAATTAAATATCATGACATCAAGTTTTAGCGCATTTGCTCTATTGGTTACTTATTCGTTTATAGCTAGCCTTTCTTATTTTTTCCAGATAAATATGTATATCGTTGCTGTGGACTAACTAGGAGTTTTAAAATTATTATTTTCATTTCTATTTATTTATTTCTATTTAATTTTTGCATGATATAGAAATGCTACTCTAGCGACCAGACGTTGGACTTTTCCAAGCCACAGGCGATTAAGTTCATCTTCCACTTAAAAATAATTACAAAAATTCCTGTCCAAGGTTTACGAACCGCAGCCTATTGATTTGAAAACGAGTGCGTTAACCAATCGACCAATCAGGCCGTTTGAATCTGGTCTTGGTACGAAATCTCCAGTTATAAAATCAGAAATGTGACTTTTGTGTTCAAATAGCATCTAAAAGAGTAAAAATTTGGTTCATTGTATAAAACTCATATCTGATTATGGGTCAACATCCTAGTATACCACAGGGAATATTATGTACTACTACTAATAAATAATAATTCAGTTGTGAGAAAAATCCATGTGTTTACTACTGTAAACACATGAAGTTCTTGGGAGTACTCTCCCAAGAACTTCATTTTATTCCATAAAATGAAGTTCTTGTTTATAACCTCTAGATGGCAGCACATTGCCAATTTTGAAAACAGTACTTATTATAATAGAATTGATTTTAAAGCAAAAATTATCGAGTTCAAATTTCGCTCATCGTGTATGTAGGTATCCATCATAAGCAATGTTGTATTATTCAAATTTAACAATTGTTTTATAAATAGCAGTTATTTTTAAACGTGAACAGAAACACATTTAGTAAATTAAATATTTATTTATATATATCATAGAAAGTTTGGTGCAGTGACATCTCATGGGAATGAAAGGAACTAAAGTGAGCAGTTTGATAAACACAGAAGACCGGCAAAACTTTGGGATGAAACGTTGGAGCTGAGATAGCAAAACAGAGGCTGCTCAGATCTCCCTGTGCTGCTCTAAAGAACTGGGAGTCGTTAAGTGAAAGAAAAACAGAAAAACAAAGCTTTACAGTCTATGCTCGCGTTACCACTTGGGATCAAAGGAAAGAGTAAAAAAAAAAAAGTAAAAGGAAAGTATCGATTTTATTTTAAAAAAAAAAAGAATATAAGAAACATATATTTGAACAGAAACTTCTTGTGGCAGTAGCTGGCTGGTGGTTTAAAAGAAACTCCATATAAAATTAAGTAGAACTGAGAACACACACAAAAAGAACTAACCTTAAGAAGAAAGAACCAAAAAATAAAAACAAAATAATCGAATATGTCAAAAATGTGACTTTCTTTGAAGATTACGTGGCAAAGTTTTCAAATTCATTGTTATAAAAATTCAGTAGGAAAAGTTTTCTATATTTGTAGTTAAAGAGTTTGCTTTTGTGAAATGTAAAGAAATATAAATAAAACACGCACAATATGCATGATTATGATATCATCGAACGTCATTAAAGATTAAAAAAACGGATACAAACAAAACATAATGGAGCGCCATCTATAATTTCCATCTTTTTTTTCATTTTAGGAAAATTAATTAATACGCTAACTATACGTGAAATATAAAAACAACATGTAAAGAAATATAAATAAAACACGCTCAATATTCATGATTATGACGTCATTGGAGATTTAAAAACGGATATAAACAAAACATAATGCAGTGCCATCTATAATTTCACTTTTTTCATTTTAAGAAAATTAATTAATTAATTACCTAACAATACGTGTATTAAAGCATAATAATTAATTATATAAATGATTGTAACAGTCTCTTTTTCTGCTTAATTTAATGATGCCATTTTATTTATTTATTTCATTTCAATTTATTTATTTTATTTATTGAGAGAGAGAGGGGGGGGGAGTAACTTCTAAATTAGTTCTAGTTGAATTAGGAGATTATGACGCACCCATTTGTGGGTTTTACCTTACTGTGGCTGATAGATAACTCAAGGCTCTCATCCGGGAGGAAAAAATTGTTCTCTTATAAGCAGAAAGAGACGATAATTAATCTTATTTTGCAAACACGCCTTTATTTAAAGAACATTTTCACTGATTGTTGAACCCTATCGATTTAATATTCCATCCTGCTTTTGTCTACCGTTAGGGTGTTCGATAATTATATTCAACAAAGTTAAACGACTTCGATCTTATGCTAATAGTAGTTCGTCCTTGCTCTTTTCAAGACGTTTTCTTACGTCAAGGGAAACCGCTATTGTCCCTGATATTTATAACTCCTTATTGTATTCTGTGTATTATTCAAGAGAGGAGATGCAACCATTCGTCTTTGACGCCTCAACGATGTGAATGATTTTATTGGACCTTGCATTTCATCCATTGTCGGGGCGACGGTGGCTGTCACAGAATTTTGATCGAGGATTCTTCTGTTTCGTTGGGTTTGTTTCTCCAGCCTTCTGAAAAATGCAGTTTCATTCTGAATAAATCATAATGTGGAGTGGACTGTCGACATTTTTACTCAAACATTTGCAGGAGGTGTGATGTATTTATGCATGTAGTCATCACCCGGAAGAGAAATAAGGTTTGGAAGTTGTGGTAAATGGAGGTTACGATGTTTTACTGAAGAGTCATATGTGATAGATCAACTTACGCTTTCAATAAACTTCATAAGTGTGTTTTTCAGAAACGTCATCATTGCTATCAGCGGTATGAATAACTTTCCTCAAAGGAAACTCTACAGCTGAGAAATATTGGTAAAGAAAAAAAAATATAAAAATAGATTTTTCATATTTATTTATTTTTTCTTAAAGAGTACAAGACGAAATCATTCCATTTGAAGATTTGTCAACGTACGATGTTCGCACATATATTTTTATTGCTTTTCTGTTTGCGCCATGCGCGGATCAATACAATATACGGAGCCATACTAGCTCTAGTTGTAGATAGAAAGCGTGATACACAAAAAAAAAAATTTAAAGATTTCCAATGACGAATGATATTTTAAAGTTGTCAGGGACGAGCGGTCTTGAGTTCTTTGCTCAATAACTGCGACTTAATTAACTTGTTTTCATGAGTATTTTTATTAATGTGTTTTTATGTGTGTATGGAGTTGGATTTCTGATCAGACAGAAATAGAAATCAAACAGAACTTAAGAAATACTCTGAATGCATAGCCTCCCTGATGATTGAAACATCCAAGGGTACCTTAACGAACATAACCTAGGTCTATGCATCAACAAGTTCTTATGATGAATCCTTCTCAATTAGTGGTTACGAGGGATTTCAAAGGGAGATGCTGTAAGGCGAGTTCTACTGAATGTAGTCCTACTCAGTTGGTTATGGAAGATTTCAATACCTCAATAGAGAAGCGGCATAATTTGGAAAATATGGGTTTGAATCTTGAAACCTCAGAGGGAAGAAAGCAATAAAAATGTAACAGGTTTGGTGAATGGAATTTAAAATGTTGCTAATTTCGTTCTTAAACGTGCGACCTCATATTTGTAGAGAAAGCTAGACTGAAATGCAGAATATTTAAGTCTCTATGACGTAAGCTACACTGTCATTATTCCTGTAGACTCATCCATATTTTTGCATACTCGTGTAAACAAAATGGAAATTGTGTCATGGAAATCTGGAAGCATAACGCTGCATAAGTGTTATGACACAGAACATCAAACTTTATTCCCCAAACAATGTAATATTTACTAAATAAATTAATATTTACTAAATAAATTAATATTTACTTCATATTAGGATTTGAAATCATAAAATATCATAAGTTATGAAAACCAGACCCCAGTTTCCATTTTGTTTACACGAGTATGCAAAAATAGTGAGAGGTTCCTCATTCGTAAGAGCCTCCGTAGCGCAGTCGAAAAGACAACGCAAAATATGCTTCAGTTGGACATGCCTAGGTTCCAGTTCCATCTAGAAGCTGGAACTGGAATTTGATAAAAGATTTTCAACTGAAGATAAGTTTGTTAGTCTCATGCAACAGAAAGGTTCTTTTTTCCAGACTTTCGGTTTTTTGTTTCTGCAACTGGTCGGTAAACATAAAAACATATTCAATTATTAAATTCAAATTAAAACAGCTCTTCCTCTTTTATCCCTTATGTAAGCGTGTTTAAAGAATGGCTCAGTCGGAAAAAGCAATACATTTTCAGCGTGTATGGAGAAAGAAGTCTGGACGTACCTTGCAAGGTGAATGTTCAATGACCTTATTTATTGTTTTTTAAAGGTTCGATTAGGCAAATTCATGAAATTTGTGAATCCTAGAGAGTTGGATTTCTTTCCGTGGCATGAATGTTTGGTAGCAAATAGATTTTCTCTATGTTTATTTGACTATTTGAAAGAAATAAGTAAGTTATTGGAAAACTCGGTAGCTCAGTTGGTTTAGAAAATACCATTTGGTTGGAAATAACAGGGTTTGAATTTCGTCTAGACAGCGAGAAACTTATACAGGGACTTTTCAACTGAAGGTAAATTAGCCAGTCTCATATGGAATGGGAGAGAGTTGCCCCCTCTTACAAATTCAGGTTTTTCATCCCGCAAAACAAACATAATACATTGAACTCATACTCGTTTCAAAGTAATTCAAAACAACAAAATGTTGTTTATTTATTTGCATTTTATTTACAGCAACATCTAAAATTGCTGCTCTTTGTGATCAGATTTACTAATGCCTTAAAACTAGCATCAGTTTATTTGGTTCATTAAATCTCACCTAATTCATTGTTGTCGATTTAAGCGATTAGTATGCTTCACATTTAAATCGACTAAGAATGCTGTAGCAGTTTTGTATGAATACAGAACTACTTCGATCTATTGCAGGTTGAAATTTAAACTCATTTGAACTTAAATTTAAATTTAAACTGGGTCATTTCGAATCCTCTTGCCAATTTATCGAATTACGAAAGAAATTCCGATTTTTTTAAAAATAACTCTCTGAGGACCGGCTTACTACCTTCATCAGAAAAGAAACTGATAAAGGTTTGTAGTATTCTATACGGGATTCGAACCCAACTGTTTTTAAACCACAACGTAGCACCGTTTCCACCTGAGCTATGGAGAGTAAGTTGTGGCTACACCCTATTTGTTTGATACATACAGACAAACCGAAGGACTGAAAAACAAAACTAGGTACTATATAGATGTAAAAATACATACAAAACTAAATAGATACTTAGGTAGTATTTTTGAGTTAAATGCTACTTGAGAGAAAGTAGCATTTAACTCTAATTATAGCACCAATGCAAACCTGGGTAGATGAATGGCAAGCGTACACGCTCTTCAACTAACAGGCTACGGGTTCAAATCCAGCCATGGGCATGGGTGTTTACAATTGCCTTTAGGTTAAAGATGAATTTCATCTCCCAGTTGAAGAGCACTGCCGCGCTTATTGAAGGCCTGAAATGGCTTGAAAAAATTAGTTCCGTGTTTGGTCTCTGGAGAAGGGTTTCCAGACTGTGTAATGTTTCCAGACTGTATATATATACAGTATATATATATGATTTGAATTTATTATTTTGTTTCGAAGTTTCTTCGTGGTGAGGGTTACGCTTCTCAAGAATAAAGTGGTAATAATCAGTGTTTTAGCTTTGATTAGTCACCAAGGACACGTGTGCAAAGATATTTTCTTTTGAGTTATTGAGAAAAGACTAGTCTGCAAATGGAATATAACTGCTTCTCGTATTTTCTGTAAACCTCAAATCTTTTGCTTTTTCATAGGAACACGAAAGTGAACGTGAACACTAGCTGCGGACTGACAGCTGTTTGTCGGCTAAGAAGGATTGCGGTTGGGATTGGTTAGAATTACGAGAAATCAGTGAGGGCTGTGAAGAGGAGAATTACGTATATTATTTGCGGGTGTACGCGCGGCATGGCGCCCACCTTAATAAGATGTACGCCCTCCTTTCGCTGCCAAGACTGCAGCAATCCTAAGGAGCATACTTTCCACAAGTGTACGTAGCAATCAATGGGAATTTTCGACCATTCTTACTGTGCATATGAAATGAGGTCCCGGACTGTTGTGACATAAAATCAAACATTTCTTTACCTGTCAACAATTATTTTAAGGTTTGCCTGTTACAGTAATTAGTTATTGTAATTTATTTAGATATAACTGTAGATTGTACTTTCACTATTATAATAAATATCTTGTAAAAAAGAGCGCTTAGAAATTCGGCGAACTTACTGAAATATAGTTTCCTTCGATTGAGCACACTATATTTCAGAAAATTCCATGAACATGTTAATTTTCCAAAGAAACCAAGCAAACGATTTGTTTTCATTTTAAATTTACAAGGCGATCACTTTTCCTACAAACGAAAATATGATTGTGCAAAGAACAGATTTATTGTGTTGCCTCTAAAGCAAATTCAAAGTTATTAGGAAATGCTCTTCCCGAACATCAGTTAGCTTCTCCACCGCATTGTAATTTATTAAATTTCATCCATTCGTTCCGTTTGAATTATTTGAATCACTTTGTCATCAACAGCCTGTTTGACTGTTTCTTGATTATCACTATTTTATCTATAATTATAATTATGTCTTTTAGATGTAGTCATTTAGCCATTTTCGTGTTTTTCAACTTCAGATGTGGAACATAATCTTAATCCCAAACTTAGGATAAACTTTGTCTCAATATCTGTCGAAAGCAACTTCATGATAGCAGTAATCATACTAGCTACCTGTCGAACTACGGATAAATCCCTAGTTCGATAGATAAATGGCACTACTCTCAAGGATGTTCTCCAGGACCCTCTCTACTTCGCAGATATACCATTGAGGGCTTAACTATGTTACTACCTAAGGCTTCGGAAAGGAAACTGTAGTTGGAAGCAGCTCTAGTAAATAACGCATTTTTCTAGGCTGTACATGAGTTCAAAAAGTCTTACAGAAAGCAGTGGAATTGCATTATCCTTGACGCTTTTACCCTTTGTTTTCAGCTTAGGTTCTAATCTTCTACATTTTATTTTTCTTATCACATATTAACTATGTGGTCTGTTACATTCTCATCCTGTCTCTTTCTGTGTAGATCTCTTCCTTTTAGGTTTACATTCCAAAATATGCTTTGGAATTCCCGTTATATCCAACTTTTCAATTTATTTTATAGATACTAATATATGATATGATCCATTATTCGCTATTGCTTTAACTATTCCATAATTCCGTGAAGAACTCCTCGAGTAAATTCAGTTATTTTCAAGAACATATTTTCATTTCAGTATCGTTTACACCATCCCTTTTACGTGTGGAACTAAATTTTATATATATATATATATACTTTATATATATATATATATATATATATATATATATATATATATATATATATATATATATACTTTATAATATATAAATATACATATACATTATAATATATATATATATATATATATATATATATATATATATATATATATATATATATATATATATATATATATATATATATATATATATATATATATAATTGGGTAATTATTTATTTTTATTTTCTTCCTTTTTTATTATTATTATTTTTTTTTTTTTATTAATACCAGATCGAACATGACATTTTTCGCCCTCCCAGAGTGTGCAGGTAGCATACTAGAGTTACCTATATTATATATTTCATCATAACAGTCTTAATAGTGTATTACCAAGTTATTTGTTCGAATTTAAATTTTGACAGGATAAGATGGATTAACTTATTCGTATAACCCGTTATTATTTGTAGATATAGTGTGTTGACAGTTGAGTTGCTTGTCTTGTAGGAGTGAAAAGTGTACCAAGAAAAAAAGTCCTTTTACCTGTATTTAAGACCGATTAATTCCATATTGTTTGAAATATTCCGCCTTATTATCATTGGTCCATCTTAAAGAGGTTTAAAATTCAAATTTATTGCACAATCAAGTGGACAATCAAAACCACTCAACTACAAAGGCATCGTTTGAATTTTCTGTAATAACATTTCAAATACAGTATATAGCTATAAAATAATAATGTAAAGAAATAAAGTCATATATTGAAAAAAAATTGACAAAAAGTTGTTATTATTATTATTAAAAATAGTTGGGACGTAACTAAAGTTTATAAATAATCGATTTTTTTTAAATTTATATATATTTTAAATAACATTTAATCTAATCGATTTACAAGACACCTTAATAATATTTATATCCTGAGACTTCAGTCCGATGGCGAAATGATCCATCGACCGTGAGATGCGGTAATTGATTCATTCAATCCAATACTCTTGGAGGGTAATGGATGGCAATGCTGTAGCCAATGAAGTTCTAACTGAGGCTCGGCTATTGCTGTTACCTTCCTGCCATGATCAGAGCTTTAATAGCTCAATAACACCTTATCCTACACTGTTCTCTACAGATAACGGGGAATATGAAAAGCATTCTTGCTTCGCCCCTTTAAGCCAGTCCTTATAAGGACTATAAGGACTACATACGTGGGGAGGATCAATTGACCGTGAGATGCGGTGATTGATTCATTCAATCCAATACCCTTGGAGGGTAATGGATGGCAATGCTGTAGCTAATGAAGTTCTAACTGAGGCTCGGCTATTGCTGTTACCCTCCTGTCATGATCAGAGCTTTAATAGCTCAATAACACCTTATCCCTACACTGTCCTCTACAGATAACGGGGAATATGAAAAGCATTCTTGCTTCGCCCCTTTAAGCCAGTCCTTATAAGGACTACATACATATATATGACTGAAAAATATGTCTGGCGAGAGAGGCTAGAGGTTTTCGGTGATGATAACCTAAAGTCCTTTTTAGGACTTACAGGGTAACAAATGGCAATGCTGTAGCCAATGAGGTTTTAACTGAGGCTCGGCTATTGCCGTTACTCAGGCATGACTAGAGCTTTCAGCTCAATATCACTCCATCCACACAGATTTTCTTCATTCAGATGACGGGATAAAGAGTCAAGGACTCAGTCCATCGCCAGTTCTTTTAAGAACTAAGAACTACATATATATATATATATATATTTATTTATTTATATGTTTTTTTTTATATATGTTTATTTATTTATATGTTTATCGCCGTTATTTTGAAAATTTGGTTGACTTACCTACATGGCTGATTCTTTTAGACCAGTTTGAACACCAAACCAATTGACTACTGTAATACTATTTACTATTAGTAAATATACACGTTAACTTTCTTGGATCACATTTTATAACTATCAAAAACACGGATCACACACACACATATATATATATATATAAACATATATATATATATATATTTATTTATTTATTTATTTATTTATTTATATATATATATATATATATATATATATATATATATATATGTGTGTGTGTGTGTGTGTGTGTGTGTGTGTGTGTGTGTGATCCGTGTTTATTTATTTATATATTTATTTATTTATTTATTTATATGTTTATATATATATATATATATATATATATATATATGTTTATATATATATATATATATATATATATATATATGTGTGTGTGTGTGTGTGTGTGTGTGATCCGTGTTTTTGATAGTTGTTATAAAATGTGATCCAAGAAAGTTAACGTGTATATTTACTAATAGTAAATAGTATTACAGTAGTCAATTGGTTTGGTGTTCAAACTGGTCTAAAAGAATCAGCCATGTAGGTAAGTCAACCAAATTTTCAAAATAACGGCGATATGCTAGGCCTACTGCCATTAGTTTCGCCATTGTTTCATTGCACCATTACTTCATTAGAAACTGTCTACTTATCATTGTCGAAAGAAAAAGTCATGTCCTGCGCTACAGAAAATGGCTTGGGTCTAACCATGGATGCACCGTACGAAGAACTTAACTTTAAGCAGCTCCTGGCAATATTCAAACATGTTGGCAATTTGCTTCACACTAAATTGCCAGGAAAAGTGGTAGTTCATGAAATAAAAGAAGTTGATATAGATGATTCTCAACTCTTAGAACTTCTTCTCCACAGCGCTAGCGAAACAGCCTCAACTGCTAATGATAATCCCCTTACAGACCACTCTGATTATCAGGAGGTTCGCGCGAGCAAAACTGCAGCTTCTGCACCTCCAAATTCAGATGAAATGGAAGAAGATGGCCCTGTCCCAGACTCTCCTACCTCCTCAAGGGAAAAGATCCCCCCGATTATTCTGCGGGAAAAGAATAAATGGATGTCGCTAAGGACTACAATGAACAACTTACAGATCTCTTACTACCATGCAAAGAATGTCACAGACGGTGTTAAAATTCACGCCAAGACTGTGATGGACCATCGTCGGTTAACATCTGAATTAAATACCAGAGGTATTCAGTATCACACATTCTCACTTGGTTCGGAAAAAAATCTCAAGGTAGTGATTAGAGGTGTATCTGAAGATGTTTCCACAGACGAAATCACTGCAGATCTGCAGCAAAATGATTTACCACCAATAAAGGTCAGCAGAATGACTAGGAGAGACAAGACTCCAATGCCACTAGTGTTGATTGAGATCAGTCAAAGCTACAAACACATATATGATCTGACGACCATCTGTGGATTGAAAATCTCTATAGAATCGTTAAGAAAAAGAGCTTCAACTGGGCAATGCCATAGATGTCAAAAGTTTGGTCATGCCCAGAAAATGTGTAGGGCTGAATTTAAATGATTGAAGTGTGGGGTCGGTCACCCAACAAACACATGCTCTAAGCCCCAATCTACCCCGGCGAAATGTGCCAACTGTGGCGGTCCTCACACTGCCAACTACAGAGGATGCTTGCATAATCCACGTAATAGAAAATCTGAAGAAGGAACATACTTTTCCTCTCTTAGCACACCTACATCAGCGACTACTTCACACTTCCTATAGTTCAGAACAAAGACTCAGAAGCCCATCTACTGAAAACTGAGGCCCCTAAAAGAACAACTCAAAAACAGCAGTCTAAGACATATGCGGATGTAACTCGCCCTAAACAGACATCCCTGGAACAGTCAGCATCACACCCAAATCTGACAGCTATCATTACCTCTTCCTTGGCAAACATGCTGTTAGATTTTAGCAGATCCAATCCTTCACAAAGTTCTACTACCAGATTTTTAAAGGACACCCAAGTCATAATTTCAGCGCTCGCTAATGAACGGTAACAAACTAAAACCAGAATCATTGCGTGGAACGCGAACGACTTGAGAAATAAGATTCTAGAACTTCAAACTTTTGTCCAAAGACATCAGCCAGATGTCCTTTTACTAAATGAAACGCACCTAAGACCGTCAGACAATCCAAAAATTTGTGGATACCAATTGTACAGAACTGATAGATTAACCTACAGAGGTGGAGGCACGGCAATTTTCATTAAAAATTTCATCTCTCATCACTCCACTAACATCCCTCCTACCTACAACCATGAGGTCACCGGCATTGAGATTCTCACGAGTTCTGTCGGCAAATTAAAAATCTTTGCAGCATACCATCCCCCACAAAAATCATTATTGTTCTCGGATTTGAACGCCTTATTTGATACTGGAGAGCCTACCATTGTGGCAGGTGATTTAAATGCCAAGCATTCTACCTGGAATAGCCATTTCACCAACAAAAATGGACAGATACTACAGAACTATGCTGATTTCAACAACCTTCATGTAATAGGCCCTGTTGATCCCACCCATCACAACACTTACGGTAGGGCTGATGAATTGGACATAGCCATATTGCAGCACATCAGACTCCAATAAAATTTAATGACAATTAATGATCTATCATCAGATCATAACCCAATACGGTTAAAATTAGGAAAGCTTGAAAAATTATCTCCCCCCCCTTCACTCATTCATTCCTTGGAAAAAGCTCTCCAAGGTACTTCCAAAATATATTGGTCCTGTTCCCATCATTAAATCAAAAGAGGAAATTGAAACAGCTGTTAAAAATTTAACAGAACAGATTACAGCAGCCTGTGCAGCAGTTACTACCCCTGCAACTACCTGCAAATCCAACCACTTGCCTGAAGATATTATGAATCTGATTAGAGAAAAAAATAAGGCTAGAAAAAGATACCACAACACCAGGGCGCCACAAGACAAGCGGATCTTGAACAGGTTCAACTCTGCAGTGAGAGATGCCCTCGCAGTACATAGAACTCAACTCTGGGAAGAAAAACTGACCGCCATCTCCACTGACAACCATTCCATATGGAATCTTATCCGAAAGATTAAAAACAGAAATAAAGCTCTTCCCCCTCTTCAAACAGATTCAGGTCTCATCCACACTGATGCTGATAAAGCTGAAGCAATAGCAAATCATGTTGAAAAACAATGCAAACCTGCATACGACCACTTCGATATTAATCATATATACACGATCCACCGTGACGTCAGATATTCGCTCAATTCAGTTCTCACACATTCCACTCAAATTGCACCCACCTCACCTGCTGAAATATATACTATTATTCAGAAATTCAAGAATAAAAAGGCTCCTGGACCCGATGGTATCTCCAACAAAGTTATAAAACTGCTACCACGTAAAGCTATTGTTCATCTAACAAATATAATCAACTCCATCCTTCACTTCAAATATTTCCCTTCCTACTGGAAACTGGCGTATACATAATACCAATTCATAAACCTGGAAAATATCCCAGTTTGCCTCAAAATTACAGACCAATCAGCCTCATCTCTAATCTCGGCAAAATTGCCGAGAAGGTAATTCTTACTAGGCTTCAAGATTCAGTACTCCGATTAAATATCCTGCCTGAGGAGCAGTTTGGCTTCCGACAGTTGCATAGCACCACACAACAAATACACAGATTGGTAGAACACATCATCACAGGTTTTAACTGACGTCAATGCACTGGAGCTATTTTCCTTGACTTAGCCAGTGCATTTGACAAGGTTTGGCATTATGGTTTGCTATACAAACTAATATCATCTGGTGTACCAATCGAAATCATTCAACTTATAAAGGCATACCTCTACGATAGGCGCATGCAAGTAAGGCTGTGTGGGGTAGTCTCGAGACAAAAACACATCTTGGCTGGAGTTCCACAAGGGTCCTTACTAACACCAATGCTATTCTCCTTATACTTGTATGATATACCACACAACCCATTATCTTCAATTAAAGCTCTTTACGATGATGACACAGCGATATTAGCCAAATCATTAAAGCCTCACCTAGCCATCAAGAAACTGAAAGAAAACCTATTGCAAATTGAACAATATTTCGCCAAATGGCGACTCCTAGTGAATCCCCTGAAGAGCGTAGCCGTCCTATTTTCAAGAAGATTACTGCTTCCTAAAGAAGATATTCTCCTATTTCAGTGGAAAACAGAGATCAAATATCTTGGTGTAATACTAGACAGAAAACCGACCTTCAGTTCACATATCAGCAATCTCGTGCCAACACATCAAAAGCCATAGCCCAGCTCTACCCGCTAATAAACAGAAACAGTAGGCCGAGCACACCAGAATCAAATTTCTCATATACAAGCTGATGGTTCGTGCAATAATCATCTACGCTTCACCTTCAAACTCGAATATTATCAAATTACAATGCATCCAGAACAGATGTCTCAGAATGATACTGGGCACCCTCCATGGTTCATTCGAACTGTCCAGCTACATCGGGACACAAATCTCCCCTATATTTACACTTTCATGCAGACTATAGCAATCAAATTCTTCTCAAAAGCATCTGTGCACCCTAACAGTCTGATCCAACTGGCTGCTGGTTACGACGCAACGGACTATTCTAAGCACAAAAGACCTAAAGCCATCCTAAACCCTAATAACACTGGGGATTAATCTCCTAGCCCACTCAGGGCGAGCAATTAGCTCATAAACTTTCTCAACTCACAGTCTCTATTAAGATAGCCGGGAATATGAAAAGTTTTTGCTTCACCCGTTATGTCAGTAATGTTGTCAGTTGTCATGTTTTAAATTTTGGTGAGGTTTTAGGTGGAGTTGGAAATGGATTAATACCCTTGGAGGGTAATGGATGGCAATGCTGTAGCCAATGAAGTTATAACTGAGGCTTGGCTATTGCTGTTACCCTCCTATGATCAGAGCTTTAATAGCTCAATAACACCTTATCCCTACACTGTCCTGTACAGATAACGGGGAAGATGAAAAGCATTCTTGATTCGACCCTTTAAGCCAGTCCTTATAAGGACTATAAGGATGTTTTAAATTTAGGAGAAATAATCGACCGCGAGATGCGGTGATTAATAACCTTGGAGGGTTATTAATCACCGCATTAATCACAGATGGCAATGCTGTAGCCAATGAAGTTTTAACTGAAGCTCGGCTATTGCCGTTACCCTCTTGCCATGATCAGAGCTTTAATAGCTCGATAACACCTTATCCCTACAGTGACCTCTACAGATAACGGGGAAGATGGAAAGCATTCTTGCTTCGCCCCTTTAAGCCAGTCCTTATAAGGACTATAAGGATATTTTAAATTTAGGTTGCTGAAGAATGTTTTTGATTTCAGTGGTGATTAGTGAGTTTTAGATTTTGTGAATCTTCTTTGATAGCGGAATACAAGGTAAGACTTTGGCTTTTGATGCAATTTTCCGGCCCTTGCCCATTCTCTTCGCCATTATAAATATTTCTCATCAGGTAAGCATATTTGAATACTTTTAAACATGAACAGTTTAAGTCCCGATGACTTTGTCCAATCTCTGGATAAGAAGCTGGCGCTAAACCTCCTCAAAAAACTGTTGAAGAAATTTGAAGTAGAGTTGCCATGGTTTCTAAACCTATATTCAGCGACAGATGACTCCACAGAAGGGGACAACTCAACACCAGGGGAAGAAGGGAAGATGAACCTGATAATCTCTGCTCCCACACCAAAAGACGATACTGAAACTCACGCTCGAAAAAAGCGAAAAACAGCGGAGACTCAGATAAACGAGGGGAAGGAAGAAGATGCCCTAACACTGACCTTCCCACACCCAACAATGAAAAAGTTCCTCCAATTGTACTACGGGAAAAAAAAAAACGATGGACGGCCCTCAGGCCTATTATGCAAAACCACCAAATTGCCTATTAATGGGAAAAAAACGTAGACGACGGAGGAAAAATCCAGCCTGCCACAGTAGGCGACTACAGACACCTCACAAAAACCATGGATTAGTTAGATATTAAATATCATACTTACTCACTGAAGTCGGAGAAAAACCTAAAAGTTGTACTCAGGGGAGTAACAAAAAACATCTGCACAGTTGAAATAACTGAAGTCCTCCACCTACACGATCTTCCACCTGTCAAAGTCAGCAGAATGTTACTGGCCGACAAGAGTCCAATGCCCCTAGTACTCGTAGAGATACCCAACACGCACACAAGAACATATACAACATAACAACGATCTGTGGTCTGAAAATCACAACTGAACCACTAGGGAAAAGAGCCTCGTCGGGCCAGTGCCAGAGATGTCAGAAGTACGGACACGCACAGAAACTCTGCAGAGCAGACAAATGCCTCAAATGTGGGCAAAACCACCCCACAGCAACCTGCTCAAAACTCAGGACCTCATCAGCCAAATGCGAGAACTGCGGGGGGCCCCACCCGGCAAACTACAGAGGCTGCAGTCACTACCCTAAGAATAAAACAGACAACAAAAGGAAACAGATCTCTCAAAAGAAACTCAAAACATTGTCTGCCCACAGGCACCAGAGTCGACGGCTCTCAAGTTGCCTGACACCCAACAAAAGACAACAAAATACCAGCTCTCACAAATAGGAAAATACCAACAGTCTGGAAAGCCACAGTCGAAGCAGGACATACGCCGAAGTAGCCCACTCATCCAAAGATATCCAGCAGGACCAAATTCTTCCAAACATGACAACAGTCATCACAGCCTCATTGGCAAACATGCTTCAAGACTCCAGTAAGTCAAACCCTTCACCAAACTTCACAAAAAGATTTCTAAAAGAAACTCAAACCATCTTGTCAATGCTTGTTAATGAACAAAACTAGATTACTCCCAGACTCACTACAGATCGCCGCTTGGAACGCAAAAGGCCTAAAAAACAAGACAAGGAAGCTTCACGAATTCTCTCACAAATACATCCCTGACATCATCCTAATTAATGAAACTCATCTAAGACCTGCAGGCAATCCAAAAGTGAGAGGCTACACACTATATAGAAATGACCGACTGGACAACAGAGGCGGTGGTACAGCCATATTTATCAGGAACTGCATCAGGAACAATGGAATACTCACCCCCCCCCCCAACCTCCAACCTAGAACTCACCGGTGTCGAAGTCCACACTAACTCAACTGGAAGACTTAAAATCTACGCCGCCTGCAACTCCCCCAGCTAAGACCCTGCTATTTTTTCTGACTTGGATGCTGTACTGGGCATAAATGAATCCATCATCGTCGCTGGGGACTTAAACTCCAAACATCCCTCCTGGAACAGCAGAACCACAAATAAAAATGGCCGTATCCTCTTCAGCTACACAGGATTAAACAACGCTGTCGTAACAGGACCCACCGAACCACCACAGCTCAACTGGCACAGCCGACATCCTAGACATCGCCATCCTACACAACATCAAATATCAGCACAGCATTCAAGCACTGAACGAATTATCATCAAACCATAACCCAATCCTGCTTCACTTAGGGAACAAAGACCAGTCACCTCCCCCCCCCCAAACCTCCATTGTCTGGGAGAAACTTAGGAAAGTGCTAGCAGAACACATTGGTTCTGCTTTTATATGGGGAACACATTGGTTCCCCATATAAAAGCCAAGGAAGAAATAGACACGGCAATAAAGAACCTCACCAATCAAATCCACAAAGCCATAACAGCAGCCACAGTATCTACGATTACCCACAAACAAAACCGTCTCCCGGAAGAAATCATGGACTTAATAAGGGAAAAAAAACAGACAAGGAAAAAGATATCACAACACTCGTGCTCCCCAGGACAAAACACCCTCAACAGATTAAACAAATCTATCCGAGAAGCTCTCCAGAACCACAGGAATCAACAATGGGACAACAAGCTCACCTCCATCTCCACAGCAGATCATTCCATATGGAAATTCCTAAACAACCTCAGGAACAAGCGCAAATCCCTCCCCCTTCTGCAAGCAGAACAGCACCTTGCATACACAGATGCTGACAAAGCCGAAACCATAGCAAGAAACCTAGAGAAACAATGCAGTCCCGCATATGAGAACCTAAACATCTGCCATGTATAGAAGATCCATCGTAAAGTCAGGTTCACAGTAAATCGTCCCGATGACAATCCAAGCCCCATAATGCCTACCTCACCTACCGATATAATCGGCATCATCAACCATCTCAAGATCAAAAAAGCCCCAGGTCCTGACGGCATCACTAACAAAGTCATCAAGGCACTACCACGCAAAGCCATAGCACATCTGACAAACATCATAAACTCCATCCTGAAATGGCAGCACTTCCCCCAGTCATGGAAAATAGCTGACATCATCCCAATTCACAAACCAGGCAAAGACCCACACCTACCTGAAAATTATCGTCCCATCAGCCGCCTGCTATCCAACTTAGGGAAAATTATCCTTATCAGATTCCAAGATCATGTCAACCAACTAAATATCATTCCACAAGAACAATTTGGCTTCCGTCAAAATCACAGCACCACGCAACAGATCCATAGACTGGTAGAATACATCACCACAGGATTTAATTGGAATCAGCACACTGGAGCCATTTTCCTAGACATCTCAAAGGCCTTCAATAAGATCTGGCACCAAGGCCTCCTCTACAAACGTATCATCGCTAACCTTACAATAAATGATACACCTGATCAAATCATACCTCTCAAACAGGTGGATGCAAGTCAAAATCAATGAAACAGTCTCAACCCAACGGAAAATCCTCGCTGGAGTTCCTCAAGAATCACTGCTAGCCCCGATCCTGTTCAACATCTATATGGCAGACATGCCTCAAAATCCTCTCACATCCACCATCTCCCTTTATGCTGATGACACGGCTATTCTAGCCAGATCTCGTCAACCACTTCTCGTAACCAAAAAAACTACAAGACACCATCCTGAATCTAGAAAAAGGGTTTACAGACTGTAAACTACAATTAAACCCTAAGAAAAGCACAACGATACTCTTCACAAGAAGACGAGCATCCCCCAAAGGTGACATCACCTTGTTCAACTCTAAAATTCCCTGGAAAACTGAAGCCAAATTCCTCGGAATACTTCTCGATAAACGATTATGCTTCAACAGCCACATCAAGAGCACATGCACCAAAGCTTCAAAAGTTATCGCCCAGCTATATCCCTTGATCAACAGACACAGCAAACTAAGCTCAACAAACAAAATTCTACTGTACAAGACAGTGATTCGCCCCACAATTATATACGCCTCCCCAGCCTGGAGCGTTACCTCCAAGACAAACATCCTCAAGCTACAAAGACTACAAAACAAGTGCCTGCGAATGATACTGAACGCCCTGTGGTTCATCAGGAACGCCCAAATCCAGCAGGACATAAATATCCGCTACATCTCTCCACTACTACGCTCCCTAACAGAAAAATTCTTTATGAAGAGCCATCTACGCATCCAAACCAACTAATACAACGAGCCGGAAACTATGACGGTAATGACAGCTGGAAACATAAAAGACCGAAAACCATCCTAACACTCAACGCAGAATAATCACTTCTGCCCACTCAGGGAGAGCTAAAATAGCTCACAAATCTCTCCCATCACTGCTCTCGAAACAGACAACAGTAAATATGAAAATCGTCAAGCTTCACCCTCTGTGCCATATATGTCTTGCGTCCTGCGTCCTGTTTTAAATTTAGGGAGTCCGGAAAATCGACCGTAAGATACGGTGATTGGAGGGTAATTGCCATCCATTACCCTTGGAGCGTAATGGATGGCAATGCTGTAGCCAATGAAGTTCTAACTGAGGCTCGGCTATTGCTGTTACTCTCTTGCCATGATCAGAGCTTTAATGTTTTAAATTAGGTTGATACAGATAGAATCGACCGTGAGATGCGGTGATTAATACCCTTTGAGGGTGATGGATGGCAATGCTGTAGCCAATGAAGTTCTAACTGAGGCTCGGCTATTGCTGGTACCCTCCTGCCATGATCAGAGCTCATAGCTCAATAACACCTTATCCTTACACTGTCCTCTACAGATAACGGGGAAGATGAAAAGCATTCTTGCTTCGCACATCTAGCCAGTCCTTATAAGGATTAGCTGAAGATATACATTTCTATTTATAACTGAAGGTATGTTTTAAATTGATTGGTAGTTAAAAGAAATTGCTCAATCATGGATTCATTCTTTACAATTTGTGTTCAGGAGATGGGTAATTAAAAATAATTAATTATTTTTTGCAGTAGTAAGTTGGAAATGAACCAACATTTCCAGTTTTTATTTTTCACTGAAAGGTAATTAAAAAAATTACTTAATTATTTTTCAAGTAGTAATTTGGAAGTGTAAATTTGATAACAGATTATATCTTCATTATGATAGCTAATAATCATATTCAACATAAGAATAATAGTGAAGTTTTATAAAAAAAATATTCAAAAAAATGAAGCGAAATTCCATTTGAAGAACTTTCGTACAAATATAATAGAACCGCTTTTCCTCTTAAGGTAAAATTTATTTCCAAGTTTAGTCATTTTTGCAAATGGAAATGAATGGAAGTCTGAAGTGTATGACAACAATATCCATCTGAATGTGACAGCGGCGCCGTTGGACGCGAGGGGGTATGCAACGGTGGTCTCCATGCTATATAGTGCTTGCGTGTGGTAGGGCCTGTTAGATGATAGTGTGCAAGCGAGAGAGGGCTGCTTCTTTCGAATGGTTGGTTTTAGTTTAGTCGCCAAACCGTGAAGAATTTGATGACCACACATTATTTTCACTTTCTTGCATCCTTGTCGTCCGGCATGTGAATAACTGCGAAGCGAATATCCATAACAGAATGGATCTTCACAAAAGGACACGCACATTGACACGCAACATACCGCATTCCATTTCGGAATATACTGACCTTTATTTCTTTGGGAATAAAAACAAACGCACATTGTCGTATTTTTATTTCGGGATTTCTGGTGGTGCTTATTAAACAGAATACAACATTATTTTATATATAGTCTCTCTCTCTCTCTCTCTCTCTCTCTCTCTCCTCCCATCCCCTCCCACAAAAAACTTCTCTAAGATTTATCAATTCGAGTTAATAAATTCCTTATTATATTATAAATATGTAACATGTAAATATAAATGAAATAAATATAAATTCAGATCTCCGAAAATCTAGATTTTCAATTAATTGAAATTTAATCTAGTAATTTAATTAAACTAACTAATAAAATTTTCGTTTTATTCGATTTTCCGGTACTCAGTTCCACTGCCTTACCAGACCAACAGATGTCACCTAATAATAATTCAACAATACACCTCTGACCCACTAATTATACTTTCCCATATCTCTAAAGCACTATGGACAGCCAGAAACTTAAATTAAACAAATACTAAATGCTTATAAGTAATTCAGTGAAATACAGTCTAAAATGGTACAATACAAGTTTATCAATGAAACAAGATTGTTAATTAATCAGACGCTGAATGCAAATTAAATGTGTTAATGAAACGCACACATTAGTACAGGTAAAATACGGTGCAGTACAGTATAAATGAAAAGAAATTTATTAATCACTGTTCTTAACAAATGATGTTGCAAAAATACCGTTTTCAAAGTGATAATAAATCAGGATTCAGACCAATATCCATAATTTTAGGGTCTATATAATAATAACAGGTGCGTCTTTGTTATATTCACCCATTCTGACGGATTTTCTTCAAAATTGCAAAACTGAAGATTGCAAAATTGTTCATTGAGAAGAGTTTTTCATTCTTTCGTATGCCTATTGATGTGGGCTTCACACACACACACACACACACACACACACACACACACACACACACACACACACACACACACACACACACACACACACACACACACACACACACACACACACACACACACACACACACACACACACACACACACACAAAACTTTTTAAAATCATCCTGAAGTAATCTCAGTCGTTTTTATTTGCACAGTATGTTATAACGAAAATTTTAATTCTTTCAAAGTTCTACGGCCTTTAGTCTTTCCTATCACAAGTGGATTAAATCTCTGTGCGTTTAAACACTCTAAGGTAGTACGAGTATCTTTACGCAACTTGCTCTGGATCGAGGTGCTTGCCAGTTAACTCGTAGCTCGAGTACAGGTCTAGGAAATTTGATCACTACTCAATAACTATCTTGTGGCTTGGGAACCATTTTTATGGCGGTCCATATTGAACTATTCAATATGGACCGCCGATTCAACAGTCATCTAGATTCTCGTAATTTCATGACGACTAAAGGAGGTACTGGAGCCATCTGTTTGTCGAAAAATCGGTGGTGTATTAAAATTTCTTCATATGTTCCATTTTCATTATATAGAGGTGTATATAAATGCATTAGTTATATGCATCTACTGTACATGTTATATATTGTTTATTATGTACAATATAATTTTACACGAAATTCTAGTATTCTTTTTTAAATATGTATAATGAGATGTTACTTGATTTAAAGTGAATTTTTTTTTTCATTTTTAATATTGATACTGAATGGAATGTATCAGCTTTCATACTCAAGCATACGTTAAGATTATTTGATGATAACATCGACGAATTATTATTTATTGGTTTTGTTTCTGCTGGAAACAGAGCTGATTAAACCCATTGCAGTAGCATAGGAAAAATATAGCACACATCCCCCCCACCACCACCACCCACCACTCATATTTTTAGGAATGCGATGATAGTTTTCTGAACTGGAAAAACAGAAATATTAGAAACAGCTGTAAATCAAGCAATTATCCAAGTGGAGCTTAATAAAACACCAAGAATTGACAATATCTCTTCAGAGCTGTTTAAATATGGTGGATAAAACCTACATAGAAGATTAACACACATTATTGAGCAAAAACTCGTGTTCTAATATTATCTGGAATGACTACTGGAAAAATAATTGAAGTTGATAAGAAAGGTAGCAAACAAAAGTGCAAGAATTATTGACCAATTACTCTATTCTTTCACATATGTGGAATTTTTATTAGACTGCATAATCAAATAGCTAAAATATATGAAAAATCCATTAAAAAAGAACAAGTGGGATTTTAAAAAAATACATATATTATTGACCGGATCGTCACCACAGAGAATTGTAGAAATAGCCAGGTATAACGGCATTGATCTTCCTTACTATTTTATTATTTTCCAACAAGCATTCGATTCTGTTAATAGAGGAAAAAAATATTTCAAATCCTATATAATAATGAAACAAATTATGAAATATTTAATATGTTAACTACTTATTACCAAAACACCAAAACAACCGTGCAATATGGTGATATCAATACAAAGCTATCCAATGCTATATTTCATTTTATGCTATAGATGAAAAGGAAGGAATAAAGATAACAGGCAGACATATCGCTCATAAAAATATTCAGAGAGCATTGTTATAATTGCAGATAGTAAATCTAAAGCATCCGATTAAAAAAATAAGAAACAATTGAAAAATTATATAAGATGTCAGCAAACCAAACACAACGAAGATAGGAAGAAAGACAGAGGAAGTAAAAATAAATAAATAAACAGTCCAGTAATATACCAAATAAATGGTATTAACCACTAAGTTTCATTGATCACATCTAATTTAAATGATACTGAAACAATTAAGCATAAAATATTAATAGAATGGAAAATGATGACTAAATTGGTACATCGGGTTCTGGATGGACAAATGAAAGGATCTTGATCCAAAAGAAGACCACTTTCATGAACTTCTGGCTAAGAAGGTCATGAAATTTGATTAATTTGATGAATAATGGACTTTGTACAAGACAGGAGAAAAATTGTGAATCACCATTTCTAAGAAGCTCAACTTGTCCTAGAACAGAAGAGATAACAATAAGAAGAAAATGTGTACATTTCATATAATAATAATAATAATAATAATAATAATAATAATAATAATAATAAATTTTATAAAGGCAATTGTTTTTAAAATAATGAATAATACGATTAAACACTGTAATGCTTTTAAATCATGCAGTAAAAATTACTTTCAATAACAACTGTTGTAACAATATTATCGTTTTTTAAAACAAAAAAATCTATAGTATAATAATAAAGGTTGAATTGTTTACAGCAAAAACATGATGTAATAAAAATATAGTAATTGGGTTCTTAAACCACAAAAAGTACTCAATACGTTTTAAATATATGTTTAAATATATTTAAAATAAGTTTTAAATATATGACAAAAGTCAATAAGTTTTAAATATATGACAAAAGTCAATAAGTTTTAAATATATGACAAAAGTCAATATGTTTTAAATATATAAAAAATTAATTCTGAATATAAGCAAGTGATAAATTTTTTAGTTGGATATACGATACTCCAAAAACATTATATTTCAATATTTATTTTATAATACAAGATCTAAATAAAGGTTGAAATCATAGTAAGCAACCTTTTAAACTTTGGAACCATTTCTCAGTTATTAAAATGATAACGATTCTATCTTTTATGGCTTCGACGGTTAAAATGAATGCTATTGGTCGTAACATATAAATATAAAAGCATTAAGACTTTCCGCCGAAATATAAAATATATTACGAACTTCCTTTACAATAATAAAAAAAAAAACTTTTTTTTCAGCAGCAGAAAGGAGACTAATCCCAGAGGCAGAAATCCAAGCGTCATTGATCAAGGAAGAAATCGAATTCCGCTAACTTCCTCTTTTACCAAGGCCTAAATATCGCATGCCACGGTATATAATGGTATGCACTACTTTAAACAGTCTCCATGATATGGGAGGGAGCTACAGAGAGAGAGAGAGAGAGAGAGAGAGAGAGAGAGAGAGAGAGATGCAAGCAAGCACTGAATGTAACAAGTCTAGTCCGCGGGCTATACTACAATAACTGCCATTGGAATTTATCCGCCTCTTCAATATTTCATGTTTGCGTCGTTGAATGAGAACAGTAATCGCACGTTCTGTCGCGTTTCTCGGCTATTTCTCACGCTCTTTCACACACGGTCATTCCATCCATCTCTTACTTCGGTGCACTGGCTTGCACAGGTAACGAAGGCAGCAGACAAAGTGAAAACGGCATTTCGAGTCTTCATAAATCATGAGGCGCTTCTTGATCTTGACTATTGAACATCTTCGTTGTCCTGTTTGTTTGTGCTTTTTCCTCTACAAGTTTCAGACACGACAGGAAAGAGAATGGGAAAACTTTAAAAAAACTGACAGTTTTAGAATGTTTCTTACCACATTATTTTTTTCTCCCTGAGAAATATTCTGTTATGACACCTCTGTCGTTTAGCTCTCAGTTGAATATTATTATGTAAATTTCGAAAGAAATGTGATAGTTAGTGTATATTTTCTCATCATTATAAGAAAAGAAAAAATTTTGGTCATGTGTTTATTTTTTTTATCGTTCTTCACACTGTTTTTGAATTTTTCATTAGTAGAAAAATGCAGCGCCATCTATCAGAAAAATCTATTCACTTGTTTTGTAATCGCTAATTTTTATTTATTTTTAATCCGGAAGATTGATAATTATTCAATTATTCAGCTCAAAGATATTTTAACGATACAGTAAAAAGACCGATGAATGCTTTCTCAATGTATCTATTTAATAAAACGTACAGAATGACCAACTTTTCTTCTTCCTTCCTCTTGTCATTCTATCAATCTTTGTTTCTTTGGAATAACAGATTCCTTATTCCCCCTTTTGACCTCATTAGCTGAGTATGGGATAGCGTCTTCCTTTTCCATCCTGCTGAATAGTAGATGAATTTTATTACCTGGTGTGAGCCTACCATCCTGCTTATTGGAGGCAATGAAGTGGCTTGAATTAATTCTGTGTTTGATCGCTAAACAAGGGTTACCAGATTTAATATCTAACGCATATCGCTATTGTACTAGCATTAGTCGTGTGCTATAGATTTATAGAATTTATATTGTGAGAAGAACGAACACACACAAACTTAAGAAATACAAAAAATCTTTACATAAATCTTTTAAAAGATTAAATTAAAAAAAATTAAAAAAAATTAAACAACATAAGTTATCAGAAAGATATTTTAACTAAACGAGTAAGTTTGATTGAAATTTAGTCTACACATTCTAATTTGACTGAAAACTTTATTAATATAATAAAGACTATGTGGAATATGCAATGAATAATTTGAGAAATAACTTGAAAAATGAATATACAAACTTTCTATGATCAATTCCTTTTTAAGACATTCTTTATAAAGCTTTAGTTCGTTTTTCAAAAGCGATTTTGGACAGCGTCCCTTAATATTCTTAAAACGTTTTTCTTCTTATATTAAAACTACATCATCATAACAATAATAATAATTTTTCATTGAATAATGTAATTAATTCTGTTAATATATAACAAATATTTTCCATATTGCATACACAGTGTCTGTAGGCGGAATAACTACCTTTAAAAAATTATCTATTTCTTCAATTTTCAGGGAACAAAATCATAAGATGTTTACTAGTAGTTGCAGAAATTGGCCAGTTTCGGCTTTCATTAGATTTCCACAATTGTGCTAGTGTTAGCCCCAAAAATATAAAGGCGCTATGATAACGTCCCAGTTGTTATGACGTCCTTCATCTATCTTATAAACAGAAATAATCTCAAGCGTGTCAAACCTGTTCACCATGTTAAAATTCCTGCTTATGAGTCATATGAAGGACCTAGCCAGGGTGCGATGGGATACGCTCGTTCAATACATCTTCAAGGAATTGCTCATTCAGAAATCGACATTATACTGGAATACGTGGCGTCAGATTTCATAAATGAGCAGATAATCCAGGTTTGTTTTTTGTACGTACTGTGCTTTCCTAGAAGAAGAAGAAGAATGCTCAGTCACGAAATCTGAAGTCAGGCCACACTAAGCTCTCTGTTTGCGTTTTGTTCTGCTCTCCACTATCAAAGAAAGCAGCAGTGTTTAGAAATGTGTTCTTATAATTTATCTGCTCTGCCATAAGATTTTCAGTTCGAAAGTGTTTTGGTTAGCTTTATCATTTGCTCGTCATTTCTGTACCAACAGAATCTTGTTCTTCCAAGTAGCATGTTTTTGTGCACTCTGGGTACTGTAGACTATGGAATACGAAGTTTACGAAGAACCCTACGAATGGATTTAAAAGGGATGACGTTGAAAAGCTTTCAATGATGCTTCATGTCAATCAGCATCCACTGCTTGACTACGGCTTTTTTCCTTCGTTAAAACACTTGCTTATGTTATGCCAGTATTCTTTTCTTGCATTGCTAAGCACACTGCTGTATTTTGCGCCATTTTGATGATGCACGATGAAGTACTTGAAGTAAAAAAAAAGCCATCAGAAAACTGAAACGTGGAAAGGTAGCTGAAATGGATGATATCGAACCAGAAATACTCAAATATGGAGGCTAAAATGAAATGTGGCTGCCTTATATATAGAGAGAATTATCATTTATAAATCTGAGGTTGTTTTTTAATTGAAATTTATTAGATTTAAATTTTCTTCTTTATAAAAAATTAAGCTTACACATCATTTTGTAGCCAATATGAGTATATTCAGCAAATATTTCACGGTGAATCTTATTTGACGGTTTAATGTAATGTAGAACAATAAAACGTAATATTAAAAATGATGAACTGTGCAAACTTTTGTGGAAAATTTGAATCACCACCGAGTGAATATTTCCTGGACTCTTTCTAATCTAAGATATCATGAACTATCATTGCTTTCTTCCTCCCATTTTCGGATTATCGGATTATCGACATACAGGAAAAGACAATGAATAATGGATTCTTCCAATTATATGCATTTATTTATGAGAATATTTGAATTTAAAATATTATTTTAGCCACACTTGCCGGACTGTCAGTATGCTTGTTTTGATGGAAGATAAATCTAACATTCTCTGTTTAAAATGGCTGACAGGCATGAATCCTCCCCATTTGAATAGGTGTATTTATATATTTCATTTCTAAAAGATTTCAGATAGAAACGAAATTATCTGTATATGTACATTTCCTTTTGTAATCCGTAAGTATATGTAAACATCCTCAGTAATGCTAAGTAGTTTTAAAAACCAGGCAAGAAACCAAAGAACTAAGTTCAGCGGCACCCACAGTTGAACGGATGAAGCAGGAACTCCAGGTCCAGCTAAGGAAAAAAAAATATAACAAAAATCAACATTTAAAAAGCAATTATTTAAATTCAGATAAGATATATATATATATGTAGAAGTTTTAACGTGAAGTGATCAACAAAGAAATGTCAAAAACAAAAGATAATTGCAAAAGAACCAATAAGATGTAATTTGGAACTAAATGAAAAAGAAAAATGGAATAATTAATGACATTTAAATACCTAGCAATAACTGAGAAAGTGAAAATATAACATAAAATAACATATAACAACAAACTCCGAAAGTAATATACTATCAGGATTTTAAATTCATCTATATGGAAAATAAAAATATAAAATCAACAATTTGGAAAAGTAATAATCTCTATAAATCAGCAGTCAGGTAAATATTAACTTATGCATGTGAAACAACAAATTTAGAAAAAGAATTAATAAAACAAAATTTGATAGAATAAAAACGAAAAGAGTTATGAAGAATATCAGTTACAGCCCATAAACGAATTACAGCCTAATCAATTAGCAGAATTAATGGATATGAAGTGAGGGAATGAATGAAGATAATAAATAATAAGAATTTATTTTCATGATAGCAGGAATATTTTTACACATTTATTTCAGAAAATGTTAACTTTTTTAAAACGTTGAGCAAAGATGAATTTTAAGAATATAGTTATACGGATCTTGCAGATTAAAATATCTTTATTACACACATAAAATTATGAGTTGTGTTTTAATAAAATATTAAAAGCATTAATTAAACATACGTGAAATACATTTCTCAAAATGATGAAACTTGTTTTAAAAAAATTGGTTTTAAGTTATTTCTTAGTATTTATATTTCATAATCAATTTATAGTTTGCAAGATTTCTTTCCTAAAAAGAGATATTTACATTGAAATTAATTGCAATAATATTTGTTTGAATGATGATATAAACAGTACCATTTAGATCCTTTTAATAACCGAGGCAAGATTTCACAGGAATGTGATGGACTAAAATGCTATAATATTTCATCCCATCACATCAAGCCAACCACATATACGATAGTATTTCATATCCTATAGTAGTCGTATATGTGATTGTTTATATTATTTTATATGTAATTTTGTTTCTAGAAACTGTCACTTTGGATGTGTGTAACTATATGAGAGATGAATTAATTAACCAATTAATCAGGCTCTCTTCAGGATAAAAAAAAAATCGGGCTTTATATACTGTTAGAAACTGTACCAATGCGAAACAGTGTTTTTGAAGAGGAATACTGTTTTGGAGACCGAGGAGGCTATGATTATGATGCTTTGTCAGGAAACGCTAGAGGTGTAAGTCATCCGGAGAGAAATCTAATTTCTCTTCCCTGGATGAGAAGAGAAATTTTGTAAGAAAGAGCGATCTTTCGTACGAAAAATAAGACAGACTGTGTTTCCTAAAGTTGAAGTTCAATAGATATTCACACTCACGTGAGGATGATAAGGAGATCACTGTTTAAGAGATTGGGTATGGCAGATCCTCAAACTTGGTATATTGAATGGAGAACAGGATTGGGGTGTGATGTTTGTGAAGTCAGTGAGACGTTATTAATATATATAGGAAGAAGAGCGTGGATAAAAGCACAGTGCTCTGTGGAATCTTTAACTTGATAGGGATCCAGAAATCCGAAGGGAACAAACCACTATGACACGTAAATAAAAACCAGAAAGGAAACTGATGACCCAGTTTCAAAGCATCAAAGGCAGACCATTATTATTCGCAGCTTGCTAAATGGGCTGGTATGCCAGATATCCTGAAAGAGTCGACTGATCACACGGCATTTTCTAAACCTTTCTTGTTTGTGTACAAGGGTGGGTATTGTTGACCAAAAGATCTAGCTCTAGGTCCAGAGTAACGGAATTCATATTGTCGATTATAACTAATTTGTGGGAATATATTTGCCAGCACGCGCGCGCGCGCGCGCACACACACACACACACACACACACACACACACACTCCCTTTGTTAGGCCGGCCTGGTTGGCCGAGTAGTTAGCGTATCTGCTCTCCAGTCAAGAGACTGCGGGTTCGAATCCTGCCAAGGGCATGGATGTTTGTGATTGTCTTAACCAATTTACTATATGTACTGCTGTGACCTATGTTCAGGCTCAGTATGACCTTTGATTTCTTTGCGCCATAAAATCAAAATCAGATCAAACCTTTTGTCAGACTGAGTATAGGATTATACTTTGCCGATATAGAATAGATACTGCTGACTTTTGCAGCTGGCATAGATGATACAAGATGGCTGTTAACTCTGAAGCCCAAATTTTCAGCACAAATGACGGTGATGCTATCAGAAGCAGAATAATTGTTTCTATCCAAGCTATTCAGGATTCTTACAGGTGAATGAATGACCAGAAGAGAAATGTGACCAACATTGTAAGACTGTAAATGTATTTAACGAAGTACATTTAGAGGTCTTCAATATAATTTCATTTTGTATTATCATTGCTGTCACAAACCTTTTTGTTGGTGTTTTTATTAAATCACGTCGCGCAGCGTTTCCCTAAGGAGTGGTTCTTTTAATATAAAGAATAGATCGAAGTCTGAAGACCGTGCTGGGATGAGGAAGCATTTGCCATCCAAACAAGTGTCCATGAACTGTCATGAAAAACTGAAAAATAAGTCAGATTTTTCCTGAAATCTGATGTCTTATTTCGCAGATCAAGAACATCAGAAACAGAAAACAAATATTCGAGATTTTAACTGAGAATCTGATTTAGAAGTGAAGTGAATGTGGAACTGTTGCATCGTCCACGGATGACGGTGTGCAGAAATTTTAAAAGTGACCCCTTTATTTTGTTATAATTACTGATTTTCTAGTGTATATTTCTTCTTTTTATCAAAAATGATAATTGGCTAATGATGTCTCTGTTATGGGTGGTATCAAGGAAGAAATATCTGCAACCATAGTTTTTCTTATGAATAAGAAACGCGTTGTATTAAATCATTTAAATTTTACTCCTTCCAATTCCTTTCTCAATTGTCTCGATTGTTTTTGTTTTATTTTATTTTATTTTGGTATCTTGTAATTCTCTTTTTTTTTGGGGGGGGGCTTGACTACTTTGAATGAAAAAAGAAAGGTTGTTGAGTACACATCAATTCAAATTCCATTTCGGTGTTAGAAAAGAATAAAAATAATTACTGATGCGAACAATATTACAGTTGATTAATATCAGAAATTCCATCGCCAAAGGTTATGAATTTTAAAAACCACGTAGTATTTCTGAAAAAATTAATTTTCATACATTTTTCAGCTATTTCTGATTGGTCATCTGTTTAGATTACGCTAAAACAACTTTGTCAAGAGAGGCGAATATATTATATATATTAATTACATTTTTCGCTGGCCATGCATTGCAATGATTAATGAAGTTCCGGATGTGAAAAAAAAAAAAAAGAAAAAAAAATACGAAACCGAAAAAAAATTTCCTTCATGCTCCTTTCGTACCATAGGAATGAACCAAAGTCTTCCCAACCAAAAGGACATGCTAAGCTAAGAATACCCTCTTGCCACTTTAATAGAAAGAACAGACATAAATATTATTTTGAGCGAGTATAGAAATTATCGCAACCAGCTGTCAGCAGAAAAAGCCTTTTAATAATTTTCTTTATGACGTTTTCTTAATAGTGAATAGAATTTCTACATATATATGTGCCTTTTCTTTCTCAAGCGAGAGAAGCAGTTAAAGCACGAAGCATTAGTATTGACCAGCAGTAAGTCTTTTTAGATCTCTCTCTCTCTCTCTCTCTCTCTCTCTCTCTCTCTCTCTCTCTCTCTCTGTGGCAGATAGGTGAAATGGCTTGCTGTATTCCTCAGCGCAAACTTGAGCACGTCCGCCGGTTGGTAATAATTCAATATCTTGCTTATTGCTCACCAAGTGTGGGGCATAGTTGAGAGACTGAAATCAATACTGGAGGATGTTTTGTTTAGTGTTGGAACCAGATATGTTCGCTTGCTCAACAATAGTCTGAAAAGTTAGCTACTCGAGAAACTCGCTCTTCTCTTTCGTTTTAATAAGCTTAGCCGGTAATAAATATTCTAATGAATGTGACGAAGCTACTTCTTAATTTAGATGCAAGAGAAATAGAAAAAATAAAGAAATCGACTCGCTCTTTTTATTGTTTCTCTTTAAAGTGGCAGAATTTATAAATACTCTCTCTCTCTCTCTCTCCACGCACACACATGCAAGCATCATATTGCATTAGTTGCTATATCAGTTCGAAAAGCAATGAAATTAAACATGGAGGTTTTATTTCATTTGGGATATTGCTAATATGTTTATTTTGTAGAAGAATAATAGTTGAATTTAAGAATAGGAAATTAATTTCACTTTTCTTATAAATGAGTTATTTCCTTATCTCTTTTATCCATATCTGACGACGTTGTCTCATGTAATTCGATTCAATTATTTCCAATGTTAAGATTTTGTGTTTTGTAACCTTTCTGAGGAAGTTGTGAATTTTTCCAATTCTTTAATTAATGGTAGTACAGCAGCAGAAGCTGCAACAACAACAACTACAATAATAATAATAATAATAATAATAATAATAATAATAATAATTTTTTTATTGTAATAGTAATTTATTGATTACTAAAATATTACACATACAATAGACATCTTGAGTGACATTGCAACTTATAATTTTACAGAATTTAGCTCTAAGTGCTGCATTTTCAACATTCATTTCAACTAAAATTTTTAATAGTTTTTTTTGCCTCTATATTATGTATTTACAACACATGTTCTTCTAATGTTAACAATGAAGATTATTCAGAATTTTTTGTTTAATAATGTTTTGATTATAAGAATAATTTATTACATTATTTTTTCATGTTACACAAGAGTATTATATTAATGATATTATCACATAATAATCAGTATCTTCTTTACTGTTGTATACTGTACTAACTGTTTTATTACATAATCTGCTTCTTTAGTTATAAAGATTACGTGTGGTTGAGTGAGACGAGTTAATTCCACCTAATTCGAAGCTTGTGACGTGTATATTAGTGTTAATGATATATTAACTTTGTTAGTATATTTTCCAGAGTTCGTGTTTTAATGATCTGTAGTTATCTATGTGTTTAAAATTTCTTAGTAGGTTGTTGAGTTGCGTGGGTATTTGATGTGATCTCACAAAAGAACTGTATGAATTGTTGAAGGGTGTAGGAATGTAGAGAGTTGTTGTGGGTCGTGTTATACGATATGTGTCTCTGTTGTTTCGATAGGTGATGTTGAAGTAGATCCTTGTTAATGTCATGTCGTGTTTCAGGTTTTTAATGCTCAGAATTCTGTGTATCGCCATGTGCTTATCAGATATTCGTTGTTGCGTGTAAGGTGTCGAGATCACTGTTGACACGATTTTCCTGTGTAATGTTTCTAATTTTGTTAGGTGGCTGTTTGATGTATATGCATAGACTTTTATTCCGTATCTGAGTAGAGATTCGCAGATACCGTGATATAGGAGTTTCTCTATGTTGGATGGAATAATGTCTTTAACTTGGAAGAGTTTTGCTGTGATGATCCGGAGTTTGGTATGTAGGTATTCTATATGTTTTGTCCATTTAAGGTGGCAATCTATGTAAAGACCGAGATATTTTGCATGTGTTACAGGTTTGATTTCGGAACATTGGCAGGTATATTTGTTGTTAATGCAGCGGTATGTGTGACAGTGTATCGATAGTGATGCGGGGCGTATGATTCTTGGGTTGTGTATTATCAACATCTGTGTTTTGGTGCCGTTGATTAGAATTGCAGTTTGGTGGAAGTATGTTGTGATTTCATTTAGGTCTTGTTGTACTTTGCAGAGAGCCGTGTTGATGTCTGTGTGGATTTGTAGTAGTGCAGTGTCATCTGAGCGCTGAAATATTTGACTTCTTATGGCCATTTTATGAACATCGTTAATGTATATGTTGAATAGAGTGGGTGATAATATGGCACCTTCAGGTACACCGTATTTTATTTGTATACCCCGACTGTGACGTGTCCTTATTTTTGTTACTTGTGTTCTGTTTGAGAGGTAGTTCTTGAATCCTGTATGCTGTATTCCTCTTATACCTATTGAGTATAGTTTGGTGAGTAGTATGTCATGTTCAAGTGTATCAAATGCTTTGGTTAGGTTATTATTAATATTTTTAATTAATAATAATAATAATAATAATAATAATAATAATAATAATAAACAACAACAATAATAATAATAATTATAATAATAGTCCATAATAGATAATTATAGGTTCTTAAGGTCCAGTATATCTGTCCAGAATGGCTTTCGGAGCAATATTTTTAGGTTATGTTTGTGGGTAGATGTCATGCATTCTGGGATGAAACTGGTTGTGAAATTAAAAACCCAAGTTTTCTGAAGGACAACCTTTCGACTTCAGTATGAGATCGGCTAACTCCTTTTCAGTTGAAAAGCCCTGATAGTGGTACTTCAGCTCCTAGACTATTGAACCCTGGTCTATCCAACCAAAGACATTCTTATTATAAGATCATTCCGTTTAATAAAAGCATTTTGTTTAACTCTACATTAATATGATAATTAATTATGTTACAGAATTTAAGTCATTTCATGAAACTTGTTATTCTCTCTACTTTATATATTCGTAAGGTGCTGTCTGTCGTTTATTTAGGCACATTAATCGCCAGGATATCCATTGTGGATGTTCCTACCAGGGTTTTTGCTAGTTATCCTGGTCAGTTTTTGCTTTGCTTGCGGGAGAATAAAAACTCGAGTTTCTGCTTCCAAAAAACTGGTTGAGTTAGTCTTAGTAAGTGTCTGCAGAAAATGTTTAAAGCAATGAAATGAAATACTTTTTTTTTTGTCAACATGTTCCTATAAACTGCATATTTAAGATTTACTGCATTCACTTCATTAAGTAATAAACTGTCGGTGGAAAATTTTAGACATCCAATCTTTACAGCAAGGATAGGAGAATTCAAGCACATGCCTGATTGTCTCCAACTCAATGTATTTATGATCTACACGACAATAAAAATGTATCGACCATTAGTTCAATTATATATAGAGAACTTCCAGTCTTGTCACATTTTACCACTTGTGCTCTACCCCCCCCCCCCACCCTTGCTACCTCATTATCTGTAACCTTTGACTTCTCCAGTGAGCTACATTAAAAACAAAACAAAAATTAAATTAAAATCTACTTGAATAATTCCTAAGAAATCTGTTAATGTTAATCTCTATGCTATTCATCTACCCTTTGAAAAAAAAAACATTTATTTAGGAAGCAAAGGCTTTTATCACTCACTAAGAAGTGCGCAATTTAATGTTGTTCGCTATAAAGAACATTAAACTGTAAGCATAACTTGCTACTGATGAGAAGATGCCTTTTGCTTCCCACCAAAAGCAGTAGGTTTGATATTATTATCTTCTATTGTTCCATCCGTGGTTATGTGTTCCCAGGTTTCCATGAGTGAGACCATATAAACAAACAACGGAAAATTATAGCACAACTTAGTTTTTTTTTCCCAGAATTCTCTGTTGGGTCCAATATGTTGCATTTATTTTTACACGGAATAGAAATGACTTCAATAGAAATCTCACAACCTTTTCTCTCTATTAAAAAGGATCTAGCTTACCTATCATTGCTCTCAATAATATATAAATCATCATATAGGATCAGATATCTCTCCTCTCCTCTCCCCCCCCCCCCCTCTCTCTCTCTCTCTCTCTCTCTCTGTGCTTGGACTGACATTTACCTCCAGTCTCTCCTGGCATAAACACATCTCAGCAGTAGCCTTGTCAGCCTCTAAAAACAATTTTTCGTAAAAAAAATTGCAGCTTCACACGATTCCAAATTTGACCTTATTCAGTGTAGTATCTTGGTATGGTTCCAGTGAACTCCGTATCTAATGCTGATGGCATGAAAAGTAAGGCTTGAACCTTCAGAATCCAAAAATCTTATATAACCTTGATGTTCTTCGATTCTAATAGTAGCAGAACGTAGTCTGTCCTTTTCATCCATCGAACTACTAACTCTAAACAAATTTAAAATTCGTCCATTCTTAGAATACTATTCGCATGTTTGGGGTGGTACACCTAAAATTTTTTAAAATTCTCGACCACCTTTCATGTATAGGATTAGGGCGGGGAAAACATGCCTCGTAAGCTCACTTGTTAACAACGATGTCCTTCGGTAGGGAAGAAATAGTTTGTGTGTGATGAGAATGGAATAATATATAAATAATATGTGATTATTACAATTAAAGAGTAGAGTTAAAATAAATAAGCTGAATTTATATATAAAAATAAAGAAAGTAAATAATTAATTTTATAATTTTAATAATAATTTCTAAATTTTTGTGAGAAATTTTCTATCTAAAATTTCTTTTTACACCGATAGCTAAATTATTTATATATTATTTATTAGTTTAAAATGAGGTTTTATTATTTGCTTCGAGAGGAAAAAAAAGTCCTTTTTAGGACTTCCAGGGTAACAAATGGCAATGCTGTAGCCAATGAAGTTTTAACTAAGGCTGGGCTATTGCCGTTACCCAGCCATGACTAGAGCTTTTTAGCTCAATAACACCCCATCCACACAGATTTTCTTCATTCAGATGACGGGATAAAGAGTCAAGGACTCAGTCCATCGCCCAGTTCTTATAAGAACTATAAGAACTATTATTTGCTTCGCCCCTTATAAGGACTATAAGCCAGTCCTTATAAGGACTATTATTTAGACATTTTAGTTAATGGACATTTTCGTTAATGTAATAACGAAAAATTTGGCAACCTCTAAAAATCTCTTTATGTGAAATCGTAGTTTATTTGGGCGAAAACAGTAATCTGTGCAACAGTGGTTAAAAAACAAATGCAACCATTACATTTAATAACTGTTTTCAATATTTTCATTGCGTTATTAAATTAGATTAAAAAATATACCATTTATCAATTAATGGGTAGCGAATTATTTTTTTGAATAACTTTTCCCTTGCTTATGCTTATGTACACTGTTCTGTGATAGTGAAATATCGCAGACGAATAAGTGAACTTAACCGAAAATACTGGCAGACATGTGATGATCTGACGCTTTATAGAAATGAATTCGATAAAACATAACATGCATCAAAAGATCAGAAAAGAATATTACTTTGTATGTTTCCCCTAAATTTACACCACATATGGATACTCTGATGCAAATGACAACTTGCGTTCCTGATTTACTCCTAATCTAATTTATATTCACTGTTTAAATTTCTTTCCATTTTCTGCAGAATTCTTTTAAGATGTAATATTTCGTGTTATTTTTTTTTTCTTTCTTCCCATCCAAACTCTTTTAAGACAACTCTTTTTTAACTGTCGTCAACTGCAAGGCATTTTAGCATAAATTGCATGTGGCTATAGTGATTTATTACCCGCTTCTTTTTATGATAATGATGTAGAGTTCAAGGATGGAAGGATGTGTATTATCTCTGAAAGCAAGAATGGTTTTCTAGAACTTAAAGGCAATTTAAAGCAAAGCGGTTTAATGCATTTTTATAAATATCGATTGGTACAGCAAGGTTTTCATAACGGAATTTTTGCGAGCAAAACACTTGCTTATTTAGCAGTTATATACTTATGCTAGCAGGCGTTTTCGTTTAGGAAATCAATAAATCAAAAACTGTAATTTTGAATGTCTTAACAGACCTTTCACAACGATGGCACGTGAGTCTTCTCTTTTCATACAACATCAAATTCACAAAAGAAAACAAACCACTAAATTTTGTCGAACTTTTGTTGAAACCTTGGCAGGTTTTTATATTTAGAAGCAACTAAATACATTAATTGAGACATTTGGGGAAGTAATAAACAAATAATAAGTACTTATTACCTGAATTATTAGATTTTTTTAAATAAGAATATTTATACATAAGAAAATCAGTAAGATATATAAATACATAAGACAGTTTAGATCGCGGGTTTCTGGTCACAAGATGAAGATCAATGCAAATGAATTAATACACTAATAAAAGATAATTTACTTTTGTTCTTGTAGGTAGCATGATACCAAGACTGTGAATGCCGAAAATTACTTCTCATATTCTGTAAAGTGATTTCAGATATAACGCCATTAGTTATTACGGACGTAAATAATAATCGACAAATTATTCGTTTTTATAGATAATGCATTCTATCATCAAAATAAAGCTTTCGTAAGTTATTTTGAAATTAATAAGCGCTTAGTTTCCAGTTTTAAAGATTTATTAGGAAAAGGAGATTTAAGACTATCCAACATTTTGATATTTCTTTATCTTCTATGGCTATATATTAAATATTTTAAGGCCAGTATGATAATCTTAATTTGATGTATATTAACGTAGTCCCCCTTGAAGCCTGGGATTATTTTCTCCAACGATTAACTCTCAGGTCTTTAAGAAATACATCAACAAATCCGTTTCTTCTCTCAAACCAATTATCCTCATATGGCACTATTGTATTATAAGTTTTGGGACCTTTCATATGTGTGATTGAAAAAAAACTTAGGTTTGTAAAAGGCATAGGAAATTTCTTTGGTCGATGACGAAATTTTAAAGTGCTATCTCTTTTCGGGCTTGAGTGGGAAAACTATTCATTCAGTCACGAAAAGGCATTTATTAACCGAGGCGAGATGAACTTATATTTGTGCTAAGAAACGAGGGAAAGTGAATATGATAATTCATATTCACATAATTCAGTATGTTTTCGCATCTTCTTCCCAGTCTTTTCGCTATCCAAAAGGAACAGACGTTAGAAAAGACCATGTGGTAATTTGAAAGAAAGCAGATGTGTTGGTTATTAGGCTTTTCTTCAACAGGCTGTGTATTTTTGATTTTCTTTATTGCTTTACTAACTACTTTTAAGCAAATCTAGATAAATGCAAGAAATTACATTTAAGTCTGTAAAGATTAATGGTGTTTACTAAACACCATACAAAGAGTAATGGTGTTTACTAAAGATACTTTGTTATGGCACATTTGAAGAGATTCAGTCGCCTAGAGGGTGGATAACAATGTTTACTGATTTTGTTTCGTTTTTGAGAAAGGAGATATGATCGCATTTTACCGACATCAATGTTCTTTCAATTATTGTCTGCAATGCTGGTGGTCCGAAGAATAGCAATACGAGAAGAAGATGGCTAAAATATTTGAGAAGTTTTGTGCACAACGCCTACCAAAATTCTACAATGATAATAGCATTCTAATGCAGCTATGAGTATTATAACAGCATTCTACATCTTATTTCGCCTATTAAAATTAAATGCACACCTCCATTTACAATAAGACAGAAGAAGAGTCACAAAGGAGAAATGCTAATATAATATAAATATGAAAATTGTGAAAGATAAATAGTAAAAGTGTGTGTGTGTGACAGAGAGCAAGATATCTTTGTTTAGAGCAAAGGGAAACTTGTGGTATCATCTCTTTTTGTGTTATGTTAGCAAATTCCAATATGCACAATTATGATTAAATTAAAATTACAGATTGAAAAGCTCATTCAGCACCGGAGCTAAGGATTAATAATTACTGAAATTACCCCAAATATTAAATGATTAAAAAATTGAAATTCCCTAATAAAAAGTCAACAATACACAAAACTTTTAATATTAAGAGTGAATGAAAGGAGATTACAAAATAATTAATTTCGAAAACGCCGAATTAATTTCTTCCCGAGGCATGAGAGAGAGAAAGAGAGAGAGAGAGAAAGAAAGAATTCAGTATTTAATTTGGAAAACTGATATACCCGATTAGATTCCAGTTCTACATCATAAATAAACACCGAATCAGAAGTAAGGGATTGTTGCACACTGCTAAGTTTTGGTGTCATATTTTCCAGGCCTAAAAGGCCCATTCATTGTGTTTGGACCGAACGCAAGATTCAGCCTTTAACGTAGATGAGCCCATCTTGTCTTTCATTTATTGCAAAAGGCCTATCGCTACAGTCATTTATACACTGCTAATGGGCTGAGTTTGTGTATTGCGAAAGCTTTGACGAGGTTTTGAATTACCTGTCGCTCCAAAATTAGTGATGTATACAGAAGACATCATTGCCGCATTTTCACGACAAAAGAAGGCAGAATGGAATTTATTTACCTCTAAAATGATGCGCTATGTCAGAGAGAAATTCACGTGACGCTTTTAGATGATAGCTCCCCAAGGTGACACTGCGGGGATTTGAATACATTCATATTTGAGCCTCGGGAATAATTAGCATGGCTGCCATGTAGAGACACGAAGACTGCATCGTGTGTGTCGGCTTTTAATTTAGTGCATGGAAAATAATAATCGCGATAGCAACATTCCATCTTGCTTCCCATCTCAGTGATTAAAACTGAAAGCACACCTCGCTGTACAATAAATCACGTCTCTGCTTACAACCTCATACGTTCTCCAATTTATTGATTCCTTACTGCAGGACAGTGTGCAACGGATTAATATATGGGTGAGTATGCGATGGCAGGTTTCAGAGGTAACACATTGCTTGCTTAGATAGGTAAAGTACCTGCGTACTGCACTTATCTCAGGCAGGACCTGTCACTGGTGGCAAGTCATTATGTTCACTTGAAAGGTTTAACGTACTACATTAACAGGTTTATAGTCGTTTCCCTCTCTCTCTCTCTCTCTCTCTCTCTCTCTCTTTATAGTTATGTATGTTTGTAAGGTTGTCAAAATAATGGCTATGGCTTACCTGCCAAATACAGCGAATACTGTGAACATATGTTCACTCTATTGCTCGATGTGTCAAAGAAAAAAAAAACATTAATGTTAAAAAAAAGTTTAAAAAAAAACAAGACACTGAATTTGAATTTTTATAATTTACTAGGAGACTCCATTTAGTTGTTCTAACGTTTTCCAACTTTCGGTAATTGCTTATATAATTTTCTTCAAATTTTCACTTATTCGAGTAGAAAAATAAATTATATTTTTCATATTTTCATAACTGGCTCATAAATGGAAATTTATATTTTGTATTCATATATAAATAAAGTAGATTAGCGGATATAAATGAATGATATTTTGCAATTTATCAGTAGATGTCGCTACAGTTTTCGATGATAAGTTTTGCAGTTTTGTATCATAGGAAAATTTAGTTGTGAACTGACTGCTGATGTTACTGAACGATATATCCTGCGATCTTAAAACTCAACACTCAAAAATCTCTTAGTGGGTGTCTTTGTTATCAACCTATTTATTTTATCAGTAAATTTCGTACACCCCCACTCCATCCTAAAAAAACAACTCTTTGTTTGATAACCCATTTTCGATGAAGTTGCTTGAAGTTTCTCTGAAACAAAATCGCCATTTCTATTACACCATTCATTTGAGTTTTTTTTTTTTTTTTTTTAGTTCAATAGAAAAGATATGTGCATTTCCTGCAGTCACAGTGGAGTTGCTCTAATCACAGCGGCAGTTTCTAAACTAATCCCTTGAATATGATGACTCTAGAAAGTTGCAATAAAAGTTTGGATGGCAGAAACACTATAGACTATGCAAATAGAATTTTTATTACTGGAAACGAAATGTCAGGATTTGTGTTGTAGGGACAAAAATCGATGGCCAAGTTTGAGGAAAGTTAATTTTGACGTTCTGCTTTTCATATGTAGTGAGTGGAAAAGGTACATATTATTTAACTGTCACGTTTTGAGTCCTTAAAGATTACGACATGAAGTAGAATAAGTCGTTTTGCAAAGTTCGACCATACTTCGAAGAGTGTTGATCACTAGCTGAATCTTTGTTAATTAGGAAACCAAGTGTGCACTACCCCTCTGACTAATGACGTGAACTAGAACACATCTCCACGAATGATAATTTCGGTTCATTGCATACTAAGCGTCCTCTAGTGGGAGATTTCCATGAACAAAATATTTAAACGCTAACTAATTAATTACTAATTAATAACTTCACTTCTAATTAAGCGAAGTTGCCGTGCATGCATAGAAGGATAAAACGAAAAGATGAGGGGTATATCCGATGTAGTTTAACGAGATGCACAATTTTCTAGTCTTAATTATAATGTTGATAAGTTTGAAGGCATAGACGAAGGTTTTGTATTTGTTAATTGAGCAACCGAAACGTATTTAGGTGAAGGATGACAACGAGACTGAAAAATAGCAACTGTTACCTAGCAGGAGATGAAAATTAGGTGGATTAATGAGTCTGGATGTAGCAAACAAAACCAAGTAATTTGGCCGGTATTAAGAAACACACGACGAAGTAAAGCATGGGGATTTGTAAGGAAAATTTTGAGATTAGTTCTCTCTCTAATAATGTTGATGCTTTGCTTCCTAGCTTGTTGACAAGATAAAAATAAGAGTGTGTTGCCGTTCAGAATGTGTATAAATAATATAGCATATACGAAAGATTCACAGAGAAATAAAGTAATATCAGTAGTATTCGCTGCATATATCACAATATGGCAATTATATGTTTATTTTATTTATTTATTTTAGTCATTTATTTTATTATTAACGAAAACAAAACGTTTAAATGTTTCATTAAACATACCACTTTCTTCAAGACTTGTAATGTATTTATTTATTTTATTCATTTTTGTTAAAAGACGCAACGAAAAAAATGTTCTATCCAATCGATTAAAAAGCTAACGCAAAATATTTTCTTTGTAATGACCTTCAAATAACCTTGATTTATTTGACGAAAACAAAACATTTATTACAGTGAATTACATCTGATGATAATTAAAAACAGAAATTGTCTGGTGAAAAGTATTTCCATCAATGAATTTAACACGTTCATTGCCAATCACGCGTTATCACGTGAACGTCGTTAACTAAATAAAAAAAATAAAAAAATTTGGCCACCACACGAAATTCCAATTTTCAGCTTGGCAATGAAAGTGTTAAACAAAGAGAAAAATGCGTAGATAACTAATGAAACATTAATATGTTTCATTAGTTATCTGCGTATTTTATGCAAATACGTAAATTACATTTTAGTAAATTACACTACAGGAAATTTCTTAAATACTTCACGACTGTTATATTTAAGAATTTTAATTTGGTAGATTGACTGGCTAGGTAGACTGGCTGATTACAATGTTATGGATGACTGTCCAGATTCACATGTCTATTGTAGCTATAAAAATATCTGTTAGAGAGACACGTCTAAACAATATTCAATATAGTCGTATAATATTTAAATAAATAGAACTTATAAAAAATATATTTTTTTTTATGACTCCCACCTGCGAAAGCTTGTGAACTTATATTTCATTAGTAGTACACTAGACATCAGACATGGACAATTTTCAAGCTGCTTTAGCTCTCAAACAATTACACATATCCATGTCGGGATTTAAACCTGCAGTGTTGGCTATAAAGATCCAAGTGAATATAATATCTTCTCGGCAACTTAAGACGGCAGTAAGACGAAGGAAGAGTTTTCTGGCATTCAAGCTATTAGACGATTAGAGAATTAATAATGATAGTTATTGACGGAGACAATAATAAGCAGGCGTTAGAAACCAAACCCGACGAAATAGGGTGGTCAATCCTTATTCCACTAGTGTTCTAAGTCTGTATACTGCATATGTTCTTCTGGCCGGTTTGCCTGTTTTGGACGACATAAAAACCGAGTTTTTTCGCCTCTTGCTACTACTACTACTACTGGAAAATGCCACTGATTATATTTTGAACCATAAAAATAACACTAATATTTTTAAAAGTGAACAGAAGAAGAGGATATCAATAAGAAATGATGAAACCTATCTTATTACAACATCAAAATATTTTATGCACTATACCGTACTATCCTCCCCAAATTCCAGTTAAAATCGATGATAGTCATGGGCCCAGCTTTCTGTGATTGGCTGTCCACTAGTCTCTAAAAGTTACTGTAGTTAAGTCTAAAAGATCTCACCTACTAAGAGATTAAAAAAAATAGTGTTTTATTTCATTTATTTATTTTATTGACTTGTTGCAATAATATTGCCATAGTTTCAGTGAAAGGAAAAAGAAAGTTTTTTTTGTCTTCATACATATATAAGATTTTGTATTTAAAAATATGTATTTTCTTTGAGAAAAAGGACTGTTTAGTAATAGGAGTGGATCCTTGAAGGATTTTTCCACCATTCACACTTTATCATTACCAAGACAACGTATATAAAGTTTGGGCAATGATTATTATTATTATTTATATTAAAGTGATCTCAAAAATATATTATATTCAGTGATACGATGACTTGCTTAATAGAGGCCTGAGGCCGCGTAAAACCATGTCTGATTCCTCCAGAGTTGAACTGTTTTGAACTATAGCCGAAGGATTTAATAAGGCCAGTGTATTATGTCTGTTTAATTGTGCATATTCTTCTGACCGCATTGCCTGTTTTGGGGGTTAAAAGTCCTGCCATTTCCACGTGAGATGGCTAACTCAGTTGTATTGTATTGATGACTAACTAACTGATAACCATCAGGTTATCCCTCCTACATGAGATTCGAACTGCTCAGGTATCTTCTTTCCCGAGAAGGGTTTCTAGCATATCAAGCGGTTCCCATTAGTCATACAAATGTACCACTCCTTTCTCACTGTTTGTGGAGGAAGTATTAGCATAAAATAGATGAATATAGACGACAAGTATATATAAAAGTTTAGCATAGTAAAGTCTGGCGTTTGTGAATAATATCTGTGATAAATAATTAAAAATATTCATCCCACACTACGAATCAAACACCTTGAATTTTGAGTTGAGATTAATTTCTCTACTCGCTTCCAAATCACATAGAAAAATCTTCCTTCCATATAAGATCAGCCTTCGTTATTATAGTTTCTGGGTTGATATTTTTCGGCTTCATCGTCAGCATCAAATTATCTTCCTGTATCTCTAAATACACCATTTTGTTCTACTACTTAACTCACACTGACAACAGCGAAAGAATTAAGCATTTTATGCACGAACAAATGCATCTGGAAATATATAATCACGTTCCTCAACTGAATGTAATCTGTAGAAAACTTTATTCCATAGAGACATCCAATTCTCCACCAGAAATTCTCAACACTGATAAGTAATTACGTAAATACTATTTCCCTTCAATTTACAATAAATTTGTACACTATAAAACAATGAAAGACAATAAATATATTGCTTAAGATTATTTCTTCCATTTTCTTTTCTCAATTTTTTATTAAAACAATGCATAAACATGCTATCAGATTCCAACAAGTTCAGTTAAGATAAATAAAATGCTTCGTTTTGCAATAACCATTAAATCATATTACGAAAACAATTTGCTTTTGATGCAATTAATTTAAATTACTGCAAGGAGCTTCTGATTGCATTGTGGTACAAATTATAATAGGTCGCTCTTATCTTTTTTGGCGTGCCCCCATTAAACCAATTCGAGGAAATAAAAATCAACATCTGACAAAACGTATCTAGTCATTATTAGGAATTTGCAGTCTTCTACCCAGCATTTGAAATGATTCAATAAGGGAAATAATTTCATTATACGTTAACATCATGACGAGTGAAATTCTGATTAACGTCATATTTTTAGAACCTTAATTTATTCAATACGAATATTATTCTACGAAAATTACTTGAACGATCTATAAAATTAGCGAAGATTTCTATCATTGTGGTGTTGTGCAATAAGTATAATGTAATACCTGCTGAAAACTGCTTCTTATGCAATTTAACAATCATGAAAATTGTATTTAATAGCACGTTGATGTGAGCTACAGTACAAAATGGTATTCTTCATTATAAAGAGTGAAGCAACAGATATGAGATAAGTGTTAAGTTTTTAAATAAATAAAAAAAAAAAGATTCTCTATATTCTTAATCAAGGCTGATTCATTTACACTAGTTGATTAAATGAATATTTTGATAACATATTTATTTATTTATTTCTCGTATAGCATATAGACATGGTTAGAAGGGAATAAAATAAAATACATATGCATATAGATAAGATACACATACATAAAATTATAAATATAAAATTAAACATAGACTGACAGATAAAATACAAACATTAATATGGGACAAGCATCAAGCAAGAATTTAGTCATATTTTTACATTTAGGTTTTTAATCCAATTGATCTCCTCTAGGCATAGGTCAAAAATGTCCTTTAGTTCACCTGGATATGCCGTTAACTCACATTCCGGAACTGTATGACAGATGGTTTGGATCTCGCCTCCACAAGGGCAGTTGGGATTCGGTATCTTTTCCCACTTTGATAGTAAGGCTCCACATATACCATGACCTGTACAGATCCTATTAGCAGTCTTCCATATATTCCTGGGCAAGTCAAATCCAGATGGTTTTTGACAGACATTTATGCAGCTACGAACTTCAGGTGATACTGCTTGAGTCCACAGTGCATCCCACTTATTCATCATTCTGACTGAGAAGATTATAGGCGGTTTTAATGGCAGGTGTTCTGGATTTTGATCTATCAGATAAAGCATCTGGAATAAAGTCATTGGAAGGTTTTGGTTATTTAAGATTTTTTTTTTATATTCACGAAGCAAAGCTTCCTGTCATTATAATTCTGGAGGAGGAACATGGCTCAGAATGGGGAGCCATTGTAAGGGTGTGCTTGTGATACAGCCCGTTATTAAGCGCATAGCGAAATTAAGTTGAACATCTAATTTGTTGACATGGTAGCTATTAAGCCAAACAGGGGCACCATACTGTGCTGCGCTGTAGACTAGTCCCAAAGCTGTGCACCGTAGAGTTGTGGCACTTGAGACACAGAGCTTCTGAACTATATTATTTCTAGTATACATACCTTAGCAGTGATATTAATCATATGTTGTTTATATGACAGAGTTCTATCCAAGGTTATTCTCAAGTATTTAGGTGTCGGGTTAAACGAGATTAATGTCCCATCAACATATATCTTTGCTTTTTGATTTGCAAGTCTATTATTAAGGTGAAAACAAGAACATTCGGTTTTTCCAGGATTTGGTGTTAATCTCCATTTTTTTATAGAATTGCCATAAGGCCGACTTATCATTTATCAATGGTATGTTGGTAGAATTGGGGGGTGCAGTTCTAGCTCGCCTTCTAGTGGTTCATCCTGGGTCACGCTAAAGAGCTAGAGCAACTGGAGGCCAGACCATTATGCAATTGTCTGATGGAAATTTCATAACATAAATAATTTGGTTTTTACAATTCTGCAGCTTTTTTTTAGTTCTCGTATGGGTACAAACAATACTCTAAAAACATATTAGCTATCTATATTCAGTAATAATTCACAATAGAGAGTGTGTAATGAATACTGAACACATTTAAAAAATAAATCTGTGTAGGTATTGTTTTAACCGAGCGCAGTGTTATTTTAACAACATATTTATGTATTAATAAGTCAGGAAATTTCCAAATACCCTAGGCTACTTATGCAAAATTCAAACACCGTTGTTGCAGCATCCCTCCGAAGTCATTCAAAGACATTAAATTTAGAGAAGTTAAAAACAAAAGTAACATGAATAAAGCACGGTGATGTACCCTGCAGGAGGATTCTTTTATTTATTATTATTATTTCATTTTATTATTAGTTTCTTCTATTCCTCAAAGAAATCACGGTCTTAACAACATACTTTGTTATAGCGATCTGTTAAATTGAAAACTTCAGAATTACCTTATCAGATGGAATTTCAACCTTGTCTGAGTAACACTTATAGAGTTTAATCAGAGCTAATCTAGTTGCAGAAAAACCTCGGTAATTGCCTTTTAGAAATACCCTCGAACGCATGCACTTTCCACATTTTCATAGTAAAACATAAAATTGTGACGAGCCTGTGTAGCTCAGTGGATGTGGCGTTTGCACACCACCGCGCTTGGCCGCACGAAGGAAGATTTCGTTTCGAGTCTAGTCGGCGACTAGAGGAAATTTTTCTAAGCCTTTTTTCGACCGGTTCCCGAGTTAGTCGATCTCTGGCACGGGCAAGCAGGTTTTTCCTCCCGGAAACTCGGGTTTTTCGTCCTGTAAACTCAAGAAAATCGACCGTAGAACCCACATTATTTCAGACATTAAATATATTGTGTTAGGGTTAGGGACCACGACATGGCGGCACATTTGAGCCGTCTCTCTTCACTGCGTACCGCTTAATTAGTGATAGCTTTGGGCCATCTGTCTCTGATTGGGTACCAGTGGAGATTGAACTGCTCACTCAGTCTCCAAAAGTTAGATAGGGCTAAATGGCCTCGCCTTTTGATTTCCATATACGGGAATAAAAAGGCGTTAGCTGATTTTTTTTTTAGAACATAAAATTGTTCAAACTGTAATACTATGGCCCACCTATTGTTCACAGTTTGGTTTCTTTACTACGCTTGTAAAGTAGAATTTAAAAAATTAAGAAAAAATAATTTCCTATTTCCAAAATGATGGCAAGTTTTGTAGGAAATTCATTTAGTATTTAGTACGCAGAACGCAGAACATTACTGGTTTGATGGATGATGCACATATGCTTTTCATATTCCCCTTTGATTGTGAGGGGAGTTCTTTGAGTGGAGTGTTATTGAGTTCTAGGCTCGCCCTGTGAGGGACATTGAGATTAGCTGTGTTCAGCTGAGCATAAGATTGATTTGGATCTTTTATATTTGTAGTATTCCGCTTCATTGTAGTCCGAAGCTTGTTTGATTAGCGGTTTTAGATGATTACTTTCCTTGATGGAGAACTTTTCTGCTAGATCATGGAGAAGGGGAGAAATATAAGGAATGTTGACTTCTCTGTGAATCTGGGAGTTTCTTATAAACCATAGGGCATCCAGAATCATCCTCAGGCATTTGGTCTGTATCGTCTGCAGTTTTTGAATATTTGTATTCGAGGTATGGCTCCATGCAGGAGATGCATAAGTGATGACTGGGCGTATTACCATCTTATATATAAGTAGTTTGTTACGTATATCCAACTTGCTTCTGCTGTTGATCATGGGGTAGAGTTGCGCGATTGCTTTAGATGACTTTGAGCCTATGTCTTTTATGTGATTGCTGAATTGAAGTTTTTTGTCAAGTATCACGCCTAGGTATTTAACTTCGGTCTGCCATGGAATCTTGACTCCTAATAGATATGCCTTGCTCTGAACCTTCTTTTTGGTAGACATTATAGCTGAACTTTTTTGGGGGGTTTACTTATATCCTCCAGTCCATGAGCCACTTTTCTAGTATACGAATACTGCTTTTGATTTCAAAATGCAATCAAAAATCTTGTAGTCTTTTGATTGCCAGTTGGGGGCTGACAGATTTTGCAAGTAGAGCGGTATCATCTGCATATAATGCAGTGATGGTTGTATTAGGGTTTTGGGGTAATGTCAGCTATTTAGATTGAAAATAAAAGAGGGGAGAAGGGGCAAGAGAGAGTCCTGGGGAACACCAGCCAGGATTTTGCGTCTAGTTGATGCAATCGTATTTATTTTGACTTGCATATATCTGTCTTTGAGGTATGCATCGATTATTTTTATTAGCTTGATTGGTAGGTTGAATTCTACTAGTTTATAAAGCAGGCCCTGATGACACAGCTTGTCACAAGCCTTTGCAACATCTATGAAGACTGGAGCTGTATGGAGGTTCCAATTGTAGCCTTTTTTGATTTGCTCAACCAGTCTATGTATCTGTTGTACAGTTTTATGGTCTTTACGGAATGAAAATTGCCCATCTGGAATGGTTCCTCACTTGTCCGTTTCAGATTGAAGCCTTGTGAGGATAACGTTTTCAGCGACCTTACCAAGACAGGGCAGAAGACTGATAGGTCTGTAGCTTTCTGGGAGTTGGGGGTTCTTTCCAATATTTTTGATAAGGATGATATCGGCAGTCTTACAGGTTGGGAAAGTGCTGAAATCTAAGAGTAGCGTTGATTATGTTGACTAAATGAGTTATAGCTTTCTGGGTAGTAATTTGATTATTCTTTTAGTGATGCCATCTGGACCTGGAGCCTTTTTGTTGTTCAGGTGGGTTATAATACTTGTTATTTCTGCTGGAGAAGTAGGTGTGATCGGTTCTGAATTATCCTTTTGTTGTCTTAAGGCTTGCTTGACACGGCGGTGAATTTTGCAGATAAGGTTCATGTTTAAAGTTTCATGAGAGGGTTATATTGTGTTTCCAAGTTGTCTATTAGAGCTTCAGCTTTTTCTTTGTCTGTGTGGGCTATTCCCTTCTTGGTTTGAATTGGAGGTATAAGTTGCCTTTCTTTTTTTTTATTTTATTTTTATTTTTTTAGGGATCTCAAGAATTTCAAGATGGAGTTGTCCTCTGGGTTTAAATTGGTCAATTTGGTTTCCCAATCCACATGAGTTCCTCTAGGTTCCGACTAATCGGGTGAAAGACTGTAGTTTGGGTAACTGATTTTATTGATTTGATTGGTTAGATTTTTTACAGCATAGTCTATCTCCTCTTTAGTGTGAATAACGGGGGCTGGGCCGATGAGCTCTGGGAGAATTCTAGAGAGTTTGTCCCAAGGTATAAAGGAGTGCGGATGAGTGACTTGCCCTAGCGTACCGAGCTTACGCAGGATGAGGTTGTGATCAGAAGACAGCTCGTTTAGTGTTTTTAGCTGATACTGGTATCTAATGTTTCTGAGGATGACTATGTCAAGTACATCTGAGCTTCCAACTGGGCTGTGTTGGGTGGGCTCTGTAGGTTCGGCTATAACTATAGAGTTTTGTGTTGAATAATTGTTTAATGTACGACCTTTATTGTTGATTGTGGAGCTGAACCAAGCTGTATGTTTGGCGTTGAAATCTCCAGCTATAATAATGGAGTCAGTAGAGCCGAGAATGTAATCCAAATCAGATGCCAACAATGGGATGCCGGGTGGGTTGTATGCGGCGTAGATTTTGTTGCTGCCGGTATTGTTAGTATGAACTTCCATACCTGTATCTCAAGGTTCTGGGTTTGTGGGTTGGTCAAGACGTTATGACTTAAATAATGTTTGATGTATACGGCTGTGTCCTCTGCTAGCGGTGAGTCTGTCTGTTTTATACATCAAAAGCCTCTTAATTTAGGGCTATTGGCTGGCCTGAGATGCGGTTTCGTTAACCAGGACAATGTCTCCGGGTTATATCTGTGAGTAAACGCTTGCAGTTCGAGGATCTTGTTGGTCAGACCATTTGCGTTCCATGACGTGATCATGAGGGAGTTAGGTTTATGTTTACTTTTATTCATTATTGTGGACTGTCAGAATTGAATGGGTACCTTGCAGGAATTTCTTCGTGGAGGATGGTGAAGGATTTGTTTTGCTGAATTCCTGAAACATGGTAGCTAGTGAAGCAGTTAGTACTGATGTTAGATTAGAACTTTTGAGTTCGTAGGAGGAAGTATACTTGGCTCATGCAGCCTCTAGGTATGTTTTGGTCATGGTTATAGGTTGTTTTCCTTCCTGAATTGTCGAAGTGGAGGTTGTTTGAACTGGATGGCGACCTGGACGATTGCCCAGAGTGTCACTGCGGGGCGGTGGAAGGGCGGCTTTTGCTGACCCGCGGTTCTTTGGGTGTACAATGCACCCCTTGTAGTTGGCGGAATCAGGACCTCCGTAATTGGCACATTTAGCTGGCGTAGATCTTGGTTTGGTGCATGTGATGGTCTGTGGCCTTCGCCGCATTTTAGGCACCTGAAGTTGGCCGGCATAGTCTTTGAGCAGCATGCCCAAACTGCTCACATCTGTGGCACTGTCCTGCTGACGCTTTCTTTCTTAGAGGCTCCATGGTAATTCTGAGGCCCACAGATAGCAGTCAGTTCGTATATCTTCTTCTGAGTGTTATCAATCTCTACAAGTACTAACGGCATTGGTGTTTTGTATGGCCTGAGCATCCTACTCATTTTGATTGGGGTCAGGTTGATTAGATCAGCGGAGATTTCTTCAGGGTTGATTCCTTCTGCGACCTTTAGGGTCTTTTCACTTGGTAAAGCAAAGGTATGGTAGGGAAGATTTTTGTTGTCCATTAGCCTTGTCATCTACCTGTAGTCAGTGACAGTAGCTGGTTGGATTTTGACTCCCTCAACTGAGTTTTTTTGCCCACGAGTATGTGATGTTGTGCTCCCTAAGGAGTGATGTGACAGAAGTCCATGTTTCCTTATCCCGTAATATGACTGGTGGAGGGGGGACCTTTTCCGAATTCCTCGGAACGTCCTTTGTTGGTGGTCAGGTGGTCCTCCTCCTCCATATGATCTTCTGTAGTTCTGGGCCTTTTGTTTGAATACTCCCCTTGTGAGTTGTTATGGAGGGGGAGGTTTAGATGGCAGAACAGTAGTGAATTCTACAAAATATAAGACTTATTGTTAAATTGACCATATATTTAATACGTACGTATGTTCGTACAAATTGCCTTCCGGTTTCGCTAGGCAATTTTCCAACGAAAACCGGTAGGCAATTTTCCAACGAAACTTGGAAAAATCTAATTAATTCCCTCAGTTCAACTGAACTACAGTACGCGAAAAATCATATTACGCGTTTGCATGTAACGTGTGTTCATGATGCTGAGTAGAAATGTCACGCGAACGTGTTACCTTAGCTACCTAACAGGCACTAACGTTTTTTTGTATTCTTAAACCTTTTTTACATTTACCATTTTTTGTACTGTGTAAGCCTTGAGAAAGCTAGTTAGTTACTAGCGGAACCGGTAGGCAATTTGTACGAACATACGTACGTATTATATATATGGTCAATTTAACAATAAGTCTTATATTTTGTAACATTTTATGACCAAAAACATGTATAATTTAAGTAGTGAATTCTCCTTGAGTTTCCTCATCCTCTCCATCTGGATCGTTTGTTTGGGCGTACAGCTTTAAAAAAATCCGTCCAATCAGACTCAAACTTTGTCATAATGAACTTCAGCACATCTTGTGACTCCTCCTTATTTAGGGTTCGGATCTGTTCCTTGATACCCTCCATGCCGATGAGGCATCTCCTGTCGTCTGGAGCTATATGAGAGCTGTGAAAGTCTTAGCAATAAAATAGGACGGTAAGCCTACAATTATGTTCCCGCAGGCCTAAATACCTGCCAGCACAATCCTGTTGACTGGAAAAGTCAACTAACAGAAATCAAGAAGAGATGCTATGTCGTAGTGTTGTGGGAAGAAACCGTGAAACTACTTGGCTCAGCTCGGATTTCCTACCTCCCTAAAACCATACATCCACCCACTGGTCCTCATTGCGGGCGGGACCTACGCGGCCATTGATCTCGTACACCTTTCGCGTAGAGGGGAAGACAGTAGGACAGGGTTAGAGCCAGTGCAATCCAAGATTCATGAAATAACTCAGTAAATTGTGTAATACAGCCTAAAAGAGCGCGGTTTTCTAGCACAGTAAATAAAACACGTCTTTCCACATCAAACTCACAATCGAGAATCTTTAGTATCTAGTAAACTGAGGTTAATGTAATACTAATGAAATGATGTACATTGAAAAATAAAAAAAATAAAAATATTCTCAAAATTATGCAAACTATGTTTCTTTTGTAGAAGAATATAATATGATAGAAAACGTTTAGTATAAAATAAATGTGTGTTCTATTAATTATCTTGTTATAAACCTAAAATTTTATAATACAAAAGTTTTCATGTTTGAAAACATAGGTTAAACAAAAAAAAAAGAACGAAATGAGGAATATATAGCATTATGTAAATAAAGATATTGCAAAGTAGTTTTGAAGACAGATTGATGCACTTGACCATAAAGGAAATACATTTAACCTTTTTGTTCTAAATCTCTTGGTAATTTATCTTCCTTTAGGATAATTTTGCGTACACTGTATTGCATTCTTAATACACGTACTTTTATTGAGAAACTGGATTATAAAACCTACTTCATCGGAATATATTAAGAGTATCTTATATATCTTGTATAAGCAGACTATACGTGCTTTTTTATAGTTAAAGTTTTCTCCCTACATATTCTACAGTTATACTGATGTAGTGCATTTTGTCAGTGCCTACCTGGAATTCTACGTAAACAAAATCCCTCCATGTATTTTAGACATGAACAGTGCGACATATTTTTAGATAAAGCATTATAAAACCTAATTTACATATAGAAATGTTTAAAAATGAAGCACATCACACAGGAGATTTCAAATGCACGTATGAAATATTCCTAGCTTATGAATGAAAGATTGAGGATGTTGGAAAGACATTCTGGCAATACCTTCCAGCCACGGATGATGTTAGTTTATCCAATCTATTCCAGCCACGATGTCATTAGATGGTTTCTGGAAGTCTGTAGCAGATTTCGTCTTCAATTTTAGTTCGTCTTTGAACAAATCGGTTCATGTATTGCAATAGAATTTCAACTTGGTGTTACTTCTCCTTTTTATCTTAAGAAAGTTCATAAACGATAGTTTTATAGACAGCCAGCACTATCAATATGAAGAAAGCTTTTCTATTTGTTCTAAAGAAGATTTGCATCTCTTTCCAGTGGATCAGTAACATTAACTCAATAACTTTACTGAAAAAGAGTGAAATTTTGTCAATTTTGTTTTATATCTCTTTGATTGCAGAAATTGCAGCTTCGTTTTTTTTTTTTAATTTTTTTTTTTTTTTTTACAAGGTGAAGTATGAAACTGCAAAGAGTATTACAGAGTTGGAAAAATCTATAGAAAGTTATTTTTTGCTTTGGAGCACAAAGGAGAGAGATAAGATCTTGCTATTATCCGAATGCTAAGCTTGATCCTTTGAGCTGTATTATTTCTCAATGCGTAGATTTCAACTATTTATAGCAAAACCAACTGAAACCGTCCTTAAAAGAAAATCAAACAGATTCGATGATCATTGGCACACAGTAGATTCTTTTTTTCTTCCCTTTTTTGTGTGATGAAAGTGACTCCTCCTATTTTTCTAGCTTTATTTGAAACTTCCTGTTGTCAAAGAATTGTGATATTTTGTCCTTTCTTTTTCCTATTTTCTACTCTACTAAAAAAAAAAAGAAGAAAAAAAAGAAGAAACAGGGACGTTCAACCGTGCATGCATGCATCACGTCACAGTGAAACTGACCCGGTTCGTGTAGGTCCTGGAGGAAGAATTCGGACAAGTGTTTATAATGTTTGGTGCACAGCTGTAAGTTTTCCATTTTCAGTTCTTTCTTGCTGTACAATGTGTCATCCCAGCAACGCACACACACACATACGAGCCAGAGACATACAGAGAGAGAGAGAGAGAGAGAGAGAGATGAAATTTTATTAGAAATCACTTTCCTCGTCTCCGATGTAAGGCATCTTGTTCAGATGGACAGCGCACAGCCAACCTTCCTGTTCTCTAAATATGTTGCGTTTGGGCGCCATCTGCAGAAGGTCGTGCGTCTCTTCTGAAACAATATCGAACGTCTGACGTAAAACAACAAAGTTTCACTTCCTGTTGGGTGAACAGAGCAATTTAATTTTATCCATCAAGGCTCGGCGTGAACTTCATTCCATTGCACTTTTTCAGCCCAAACAATCTATAACTCAACCCGAATATCCGCACTTTGAATACCCCCATCCTCATCCCCACTTCCTAACGAATATTGCCAAATATCATTTTATAAATGTAATATATGTTGACAATCAGAATCAAGAAAAAAAAGTAATGCTAGAGAGGAAGAAAATGCATCGTAAGAAATGTTTTTCGTAAGAAAGAAAAAAACAGTATTATAGGAGCTGAGTGTTTTTATAAATTCATAGAAGGTTATGTAAACGTACTTATGTAAACAAAAATTCTTTTAAACATAAACAACCACTTCTTAAAAATATGAATATATTTTTATATTATATATAATTACCATTCACCAACTATGGTAAGCGGTAATTATTATGAAAATCATATTTAGAAATATTTAAACATTTTAAATTTGTATGGAATTTCATAAAATTATACTGCCTATATTTTATGCAGTATAATATAAACAGTAACCAGCAGAGTAATATGCACATATACACATGTAGTTTTTTTCTATACGCATAAGACTGTACACGAACTCTAAACATTTTGCTATACGTTTATTCAGAATCCAGTAGGAACTGGGTATTTCGTAGAATTCATTATGTTCCTTCCTTAGATGTGTTTGGATCTTCCGTTGGAAGAGTGAAATAATAATAATAATAATAAGAAGAAGAAGAAGAAGAATCTCTAAGATGTTTTTGAATTCCATAGTATGAATTATTGTGTGATAATTCATAAACTATGAGTTCCGTCTCCCACATGAAAAGTTAAGGCGCCATTGGTAATGAAATGAAACAATGAATGAAATGTATTTACTTTTGTCTATTAGTTTTGCTTGTTTTCAGAATAGTTTCAAGGGTAATAAGATTTGTAGTACTGCTGTCAATTTTCGTCTTTGTCTCTAAGAAATGACTGATTAGCTTCTCTCGAAAATGTTCTAGTTTCATGCAGATGGGTTTCCAAACTAAGTCTCTTTCCTACACAAGTGACATGAAGCAAAACCAGTTGGCCACGAAGCAACTTACAGCAATATGACACTAAATAAAACATTCTTCCCTTGTCACTGAGGTTATTTTCACAAACTAACCGCTGATTGCGATTATAGATACCACTCGACAAGCCTTTAACCTAATGTTGATAAACAAAAACAAGGTATCGTGTCCTATTCTTCCACCAAAACAGCAATCACTCAATTTCTGTAGTGTTGACAGATGTGTTGGACTCAACCGACGTTCTAATTCTTCCTAAAGATGCCCCGCAGAAGGTTCAATATCAAGAGGCTGTTTTAGCTGTCCTAATGTTTGAACAATAGTTTCCTCAAACCATATCACCATCGTGGTAATATAACACGGCATTTCTTATTCTGATAATCAGATCGTTTCCACAATCACCAGAGAATTGGCAACATAATGATTCTTCAATATCCGGGAATCATTCAGAAGCATCCTCCCTACCACAACACCAACACCACACTTATCAGACGAGAAGATATGCTAGTAAATAGCGTTCTACTAACAGTCGCGATAACCAAACACATTTACTTAGATTGAAGAGTATATAATCATTTACTGTATTCCATAGCTTACCAGTCTATTGTCCAATCACCGAGAAGTATGTACCATGCAATCGAGCCCTAGTATTATTTGAAGGAAGCATTTGGCTTGTATGCTCAATACAAGTGGTTTATCATGCACCTGTATTCAGGGAAATGAAGTATTACTATAATTTTTATAATGCATGTATTTATCTGTTCTTTTGTAGAATTTTTCAGACTTCTACATTTTTCTCCTTGAAAAGATTGTTGTAGAACATTATAAATAATGCATTTATTGCTGATTTGCTTATTTTAATATGTAATTCTGAAGAACTTCGACAATATCAATATGAATAATTATTGCAAAATTAATTAATGTAATTTGCAAAACCATGTTTGCTAATTATCGGAATTTCTTTTCTAATTGCATTCCCTAGAACTAATTATTTTCAGTAAGTAAATATACCCATTAAGAACCATATTTAAGATAATTTGATTTTACCACCTAGCGTTAATTCAGCACCTAAATTTAACAATGAGATGCCCAAATCATTACTCCAAAGTTTAATTAAATTAGCAATTACTGATTTAATTGCACGTTTAATTTGTTAAAAAAAAACACACGTGCTAATCATTTCACGACTTCTGATTAGAGCTGTAATCTGTTAATTGCGAGCAAAAACTGTTCATATAGTACAATGTTTACAGAGGTTTCGGCGCGTGGCGTATAGAACAAACAAGATTTCTATCTAAAGGCTATCCGATGCATTAGTGGGGTCAGATGAAAACTCTTTTCACGTTTTTCAAACTAACTTGTAAAACATTATTAAACTAAACAGTAAAATGCAGTAAAACTGTAATATACAGACTCATTTTTTAACTTTTTTTCCCTAAAATTACTTCCATCAGATGATATTCAGTAAGTTTTTGTTGGATGCAAAATGATTCGACCAGCCGTCTCCGGACTATAACTTCTTAATAAGGGCGAAATAAATGCTATATAGGTTTTCTTCTGCCCACAGAATTCACATTTGTCATTGAACTATTTTACATACTTATAGCTGTAATAACTGGTAACAGTGTAGTTTGCTTATTGAGGCATTTAGTACTCTAAAAGTAGGCAAGAGTTTTAAAGTGGCCGTTTTTCACTTTCTTTTGTTTTTTTTTATATGTTTACGGTCTTACTTGGTTTTCACATGCTTCCTTTCTTTTTTATTGAATTTCCTGTACTCATGTTTGTGCTCAACATCTGTTCTTTACCTCAAATTACTTCTACGTACAGGCTCGCTATTGTATTGCATTGCAGATTTTCTTTTACTTGAAGTGCGCTCAGAGACTCGGCGGTTGCAATGTTCCTTGGAGAGCTAATATCGATTGAAAATAACAGTGAATTTTTTTTTTTTTTTTTTGTAGATCTGTTGATGTGCCCAATACTTTGAGGATGGAGAACTACATTTACTTAAACACACATCAACAGCCGTTAAACACATCTCCTACTGTTTGTAGATGTGTTTAACAGCTATTAAATATATCTGCAGGAGAAAATACATCTCTTAGCATATTCTCTAAACGCTCTAAACGCATTACTTTATAATCGCTCGTGAGTGTACCAAAACATTTGGCACACTCACGGGGAATAATTTTAAATTATTTAAACCGATTTCATTTTATGTTTTTAATTGCCTTTTAATCATTTCTCACTCTGCACCCATTCATTTTTCATTTACTTTATTTGTCGTTCGCCTTTAGATTTGTGATCTTTGGATAGTTTCTCTGTTTCAGATTAAATTTTTTTTTCCAAGTCAAAGAGCGAATAAAATAGTCAAATATCGCTCATAACTGTCCTTTGTACATATAGTTTTGGCTTAAATGTAAATTTAAGAGAATAAATATTAAGATTCAATGAATAGTATGCTATAAGAGACAGGGTTATTATTATGCGTGAAAACCAACAATTTGTTTCCATCCTAACTAACATTCTGCCAACGCAAGTCAACGAAGATAACCAATGAACATTCGGCCGCTGAGCGGAAAAAATGACCACACGACTTGCTTATGTCAAAAATTGTAAAAACCTCCTGTTCCAAATGGCTGACTAGGTTTTCTTCACTGGTAATGTTCAAAGTAAATGATACCAGTAGGCAGCATTGAGTGTTGGAAACATCCTGTTGCCGCTTATAATTGTGCAAAGGATTTTTTAAAATAATTTGGTTGTTATTTTTATGTTATTTTTGTATAGTCTGGAAATCCTGCTTTACAGACCAGACATAAAACGTACAGACCATTTCAGGCCATCAATAAGTGGAGAGATGCTTTCATACTAGACGATGAAATTCAACTACCACCTAAAGACAATCCCAAACATCCACGCCCACAGTGAGATTCAAACCCGCAGCTTGGAGAGCGATGGCATTATCCACTCGGCAACGAGACTGGTTATATAAAGGATGATTTTTATTCTGTTCTGTTACGTGAGCATTGGAACTGTGGCATATTTCCTCACCTGTACGTTATTAGGAGAAAATGTAAAAAAAAAAAATAAATAAATAAATAAAACACACACACACACACACCGTTTGTTATATTTACAGTGGCATTGTAGATGTCATAAATATCAGAAAAATGCTTTTTTATACATCGCACACTTTTTTGTTTTTGACTAATGAAAAATATGTAGCAGTCATCCATCTTCAAAATCAACGATGTCATCCAGTTCATTTTTTTTTATTTCCGTTTTCCTCACTACTCTGAAGTTCTCCATCCGAAAGAGCAAATCCTATTTTACTAGGAAATCCGAAATCCTTCCCAAGTTCTTTATTTATTATTCTTGAATAATAACCTTCTCTGCCAAAATTTTCTGCCTTACCACTTCTTTTCCTCATCCAAAATGTTTATCCTCCCACATATCTCCCCTATTTCTTAAACAAACAGTTCAACGAATACTTAGAACAGAAATTAATCATGGCCTTTTTTATTAATCACCGTAGGGTGACCAACTCGGTGTTACACCTTTGCAATGAAAATCATCTCTTCGATCAAAAGTATTTACAAACACTCCATGCTCCAGCAAGATTCGAACCTACAGACTGTTGGTAGCAAAGCTGGGAGGTTATTCACTTGTGGATCCGAGCCGATAAGCTTTCCTATGCTTATAATTCACTGCTAGGCAGGTTGGAGAACATATACGTGCTGTGAATTTCACTTTCTCTATATATTATCAAGTTCGTTGCAATATGTTACTGCATTGCTTTGCTGTCCATTCATCTGACTGTAAACATGCATAAAACGCTTTAACCCATGAAATATCGCATTTGAGAAGCCTTACTAAACATTATTCACATAATTTGATTCTGGTAAACAGCTTGATCGACTAGTTTATGTAGAACTACATTATATTAGACGACTTATTTATGATAAGTAGCTCTCTTTTCATTTGTTAAATTGTATAAGTTACAAATATAACTGTCAGCAACAGACTGAGTGCAATCTGTTAACCTAACCTCGTGTAGACAAAGATTTCTGCTCTCAACAAGTTCGGTCTACATGATGCAGAGGAATACTTACTATATGATCACGGGGCTTTAGAACAGTAACGAGAAATTATTAGATTTACAGAATTAGTTTACTTTTTAAAAGCAGCCGATATCATATTTTTGTACAGTAATTTTAAACTAGAGATGGCGAATCCTAAATAGTGGAGAATTTAATATATGTTCGACTCATTGTCCGGCATAAGGGAAATTTATTCTGGAAGGTTTATGACGTTTTGTTCAGATGTTATGGAATTAAACATTGCTACTGAATGAAAGGGAAATAAAAAAAAAACAATTATTCTTTTATAACTAACTGTTTGAAACTTAAATGTTTCGAAATTGACTAGAGAACTTTGAGAATACAACCATCAGCTTCGGAGTTGCTTTGATACTGTTCCACTTAAAGATGGGGAGTCCTGAGAAGAGTTCGTGCTTTTAAGTGGAACAGTGTGTTCGTTCACCATTTGATTAAGGTTTCACTGTCCTGGCAACTATTTTGAAATGTTAATTTTTGAAAGACTAGACATAAAGTTTCTGCATTGCTTCTGATGAGAACCAACAATTCGAAATCAAAAATTCAAGTCAGTGAAACCTTAATGAAATACATCAATAAAAAGCGAAGATGCTGGCTTCAGTGTCAGACTTCGTGTCTTTTAAATGGTGAGTAATCAAGGTAATTTCTATGTCTATAGGTCTCACATCTCATAAATTTGAAGTGAAGTGTGTAGAACCACACTTCATCGTGTAGGCGTTCGAAACTGAAATCCTACAGAAATAGGTTTGTTAATCCTTATTACAGGATTATGCATAAATAAATAAAATACAATAAATATGTAATTGATAAAAATAGGGAAAAAAAATCATTCACCCATCCACTGAACAAAATGTACTATAGGTTTTCGAATAACCTTTCGTGGGTAAGAACAACATAAAAAATGATCCATCTAGTTTAAAATAATTCATTTTGGGCTCAATATAGTTTACGCAAAATTTTCTATTTGTATGCCTATTTAAAATTATGAATATTTGTATGCCTATTTAAAATTATGAATTTAAAATTAAGAATAGACTAATTTCGTCGACCGATTGATGTGAGAAATCTTATCATCACATTCCCTGGATTTTTATCTTTATTTTTGATATTTATAAGAAACATTATGGTGTAAAAAGCAAAATAATAAATAAATAAATATAAACATATATTATAATGTTTTGTTTTTAGATAATTAGCAAAGACCAAAAAAAGGAAACAAAGTAGTATATTAATATTTTATAATTAACATTTAATAAAAAAACTATTTTATCCTATATAAAAAGATAAAATAGTATTTTTTAATTTGTCGCATGTTGCTATCCAAAATTCGTTTGTTTATATTGGAGATAACAACATAAAGTAATATAAAATACTGTTTTCTTTTTCGGTAACAATATGTATATATATATATTGCATTATTAAAAATTATATATGTTATGAAATATGTGTTACAATATTTGAACATGGTATGGAATACAGTAGAAAAAATAAACCCGTTTCAATTTTTAATTGACAATTGAAATTTATGTCTTTAGGGGTGAGGCAAAATGCTTTTCATATTCCCCGCTATCTGTTGTGGTTACAGTGAGGGTAAAATTTATGAGCAGTTTGCTCGCCCTGAATGGGCATGGAGATTATGCATCGTTATAGGAGGCTAATATAGCTTTTGGTCTTCTATATTTGAATATGTCTGTTACCTCGTATGCTGCAGCTTGCTGAACCAAATCGTTGGGGTGTGTGGACGTCTTTAGGAAAAACTTTGATGCTAAGGATTGTAGAAAAGAGAAAATATAGGGAATATTTGTGTCTCTGTGGAGTTGATTGTTTCTAACATACCACGGGGCGTTCAGAATCATTCTCAAGTACTTGTTCTGCACTCGCTGTATTTTGATAATGTTAGCATTAGAGGTGTGGCTCCAGGCCGGAGAGGCATAGGTGATTATAGGACGAATCGTCAACTGGTATAGCTGCAATTTGGTTCTGTTGCTGAGCTTGCTATTTCTGTTAATTAGCGGATAGATCTGAGCTATGGCTTTAGATGCCTTTGCGCACGCAGACTTGATGTGTTGGTCGAAAGATAGCTTTTTGTCGAGAATTACACCCAGGTAATTTGTTTCTGTCTGCCAGGGAATTTTAGTATTGAATAGTAACACATCTCCTGCAGGAGAGACATTGGCCTTTTTGAGAAAAGAACGGCTGAACTTTTCAGGGGGTTGACTCCCAATCTCCACTTGGAGAACCAACCTTCCAGCTTTAGAAGGTTTTCCTGAAGCTTTCTGGTAATGAAATGGGGTCTAAGAGATCTGGTTAGTATTGCCGTATCGTCCGCATACAGGGCCAAAATGGAAGTCATCGGATTGTGTGGGATGTCAGACATGTATACAGAAAGCAGCAATGGAGCCAGTAGAGATCCCTTCAGCACTCCAGCAAAGATATGGCGCTGAGACGATGTAGAACCGTTGCTTTTAACTCGCATTGATCTATTCTAAATAACTGAATGGATTAAATGAACCCTTTTTAGTGAGGTACCGGCTGAGATAAGTTTGTGCAGGAGTCCAAAATGCCAGATTTTGTCAAATGCTTTGGATAGATCTAGGAAAACAGCTCCTGTGCAATGGCGCCAGTTGTAACTGGTGGTGATGTATTCGACAATTCTGTGGATTTGCTTTGCTATGGTGTTGCCGAAAACCAAACTGTTCTTTAGGGAGGATGTTTACGTCATTTACTGAGGTTTGGAGTCGTGAGAGGATGACTTTCTTCGCAACCTTACCCAGATTGGAGATGAGACTGACTGGACTCAATTTTTAAAATGAAATAAAAACTTTGTTCTATCTTTTGCATGAAAATAATGAAATGGTGTGTTATTATATTCTAAAAATCTTTATTTTTTCAAAAAAAAAAAAAAACACTGTAGTACTTAAAATTTAACTTTATATTTTAGTGATTTTTTTGGTTTCATAAATTATAATGAAATCTCTACAAGAAATTAAGCAATCTTTACCTATCTCAAACAGCACAAGATAATCGATATTTTGAATGACCAACTCGAATATTTGAACACGGTATGGAATACAGTAGAAAAATGATATGGACTACAGTAGAAAAATAAAACCTGTTTCAATTTTTAAAATGAAATAAAAACTTTGTTCTATCTATCTTTTGCATGAAAATAATGAAATGGTGTATTATTATATTCTAAAAATCTTTATTTTTCCAAAAAAAGAACACTGTGGTACATAAACTATAACTTTATGTTTTCGTAATTTTTTTGGTTTTATAAATTATGATGAAATCTCTACAAGAAATTAAGCAATCTTTATCTAAAACACAAGATAATCGATATTTTGAATGACCAACTAGTGACCACTGATTTGTACCCAAGAAATAATTGGTCATTAGTTGTTTACAAACGAATTTTTGAGTACATATTTTTCAGTTATGTTAAAATGCTTTTCAAAAGACGATTTTGTTCCAATATATTTCTATACGACGACTGCACAAGTTTAAGATTTTATAAGTTAATAAAAAAGCATTATTTATGACTAGCTATTCGCTTTTCTATTCTTGCCTTTTTTGTTATTGTCATCTTTTAAAAACTAAATTGCTCAAGAAACAAACAATTTCTTTAGTCTGGCATGTGTATTCTGAGCACGTGTTTGATGGCATTATAAAAAGGAAAATAAATTATTCACTCTCGGGACACTATATATATATATATATATTTCACCTTGAAAATTCTGTAATCATAATGATGGATATTTTATTTCAAGCGTAAGCTAAACTATCAAAAATGCTCAAATAAACTCGAATGTTTACTTTAAGGTGACCAGTGGAGCAAAATTATTCAACTCCCAGACCAATATTGTTAAAATGAGAGTTCAGACGTGAAACTACGAAGTACCGTCGGACGTGGGTATCTGGAGAATTGCCACACTACTTCCCCAGCCTCACAGTACGATGTTTCCACTTGACACACCGCAAAACAGAGAGATCTACTCCGACGATTTGGTGTTATAAAGCTACGCATGCCGCTGATTGCTTTTATAGACCTCCTACAGTCTTGTAATCAGCATTATCGATCCTGTTGTCAAGGCTATCTTTGCATCACATAATTAAATTTGATTTCGTTGTAAAGCATAAATATTTGTTAAAGGAAATAACACAACATCGCAAGCAGTAGCCTTGTTTAATAAGCCACTTGCAAGGAAACCATATTGAGTAGTTCAACAACGAAAATATGCGTTCCAAGCTTCCTTCTAAACCACTGACGTCTACAGTAATGTAAGAGCAGCTTGTGATAATGAGGCGCAAGTTTCTGACAGCCGACATTGTTTATTTTCCTCGATGCTGTTGCTCTCTAGTGTTTGGAGTATAGCGTAGCGACAGTGGAACAAAGCCAATTATTATTATGTTTTTTCTTTTTACTTGTGATCCCGCTAATGTATCGTGATTTCGTTAAGCAAATTCCCAATAGGGTCAGTGGATGCTTCGTTTCTTTTGTTTTCTTTCTGTTAGTTACTATTCAATTTTTTTTTGTTCGTCTAACAAGAGATCCCTCCCCTCCAAAACAAGAAATTTATTAACTGAATGGTATTCTATTTGATTAATCAAAATTTGAAAATTATAGTATGCTAAACCACTGATAGAATTTTGCAAAATATATTTACGCTGGATGAAAATCATTAATTAATTAAGAAAAAGCTAAACCACATTTATTCATTTAAGACAGAAGTTTTTTATATCGGTTCTCATTCTACCTAGGCGTAACTTTCCACGTATTCTTTGAAATTGCCTGGTACCTTTGACCTTGAAGCTTTTGCAGGAATTATTTTTACTTTTTGTAGGCGTAGGTTTATGTGGTTTAGCAGTTCAAAAGAAAGATTTCGGTATTGCGACCACATGTTTATTCAGATAAATAAAAATAAACAAACCCGACAAGTTTCATATGTCGTTTGACTTACATCTTTAGAGGTTATTATTTTTACTTATTTTAGTATTCTATCATCATTGCCTTTCTCTCATACTCCAAACTGGCTTCTTTTACAATTTGCGAAGTCTTGTTTTGTAAACATAATAACTAAAAATGTCTAAATTTTTACCGGGATTCGAACCCATTTTTTTTCCAACCGAAGGGTATCAAAATGTAGTGGGATACGAAGACTCTCACAATGTTAGAATCATGCACATTTTTAATTAACAGTAACATTAAACAAAATCAGCTTCCAAAAAAATTAACATTTGTTCATAGAGGACTTCCTTAAGATTGTACTTCATCGTAAAATAAGCAAGCCAATGACATACAACTCCAGTGACTGTTACAACTTATGCTATAACTCTTCCGATCACACCCTTTAACAGAAACTGTATGTTTCCAGTGCAATGCATTTTCAAAGACCAGTGTAAGACCTCCTCTAACTGAAGGCTCGAAGTAGCTTGTAGGTTCATGCCTAGTCTCTAGAGCAGGTCTTCCGAATTATGTTAATTTTTTTAAAAAATATATAAAAATAAATAAAATAGATTTAGTCCATCAAGGATATTACTGCGCCATAGGTTCACAATTTTTCATGGGTGGATGTTACATTAAAATCAAGCTTACTGTGTAATAATAATTTCAATATATCACTATTTCATAAAAAGTCCATAATAAGGTCATTCTTCGCGATTTTTTTTTTTTTTTTTTTGTGTTTTACTTAAAATACAGATATCCCTTACAATACTTTAAAAATATTATTTATTTAGTTTTTTTTTTTTTTTTTTAGTTGCCACCGATGCATCTTCCGACTGAAAGTAGCCGTTAACATGGACAACACTTCAGGAGTAATGCATCGATAATGTACTTTTAAGCCTAATTAGTATTTCATTTCTAATTTATTACCAACTAATTTATCTCGACAAGTAGTTCGTTTATTATCAACAGCGTGTTCTGCTTAAGTTGTCTTATGATGTTATATGTTTTTAAGTTAGTTCACATTTACTATTTCTAATACTTCTATTCATATTATTGATTTACGCATATTATATACTCGGTAGCTAAAGGTATTTTGTCTTTATGTGGAAGAAAGACAGAAAAGTATTCTTTATTCTTCTATTATTATTTTTTTATTATTATTGTTGCGAAGTCTGAAGAGAGAGGATGCATGATTATATAGATTGTACTGAAAATAAATATGTGTCGATTTACCTCATTAAATATGCCAAATATGGATATCTAATAAACGCAAAGACACAATACTTCAAGTAAGAGAAAGAAATAGTCCAAAGGTTTCATTGAAATGATAAATGTATTGCTATGGGTCTTCAAGAAAGAAAAAAGAAGGAAAATATCCAACTGTGTTTCAATACACCAAATCTTTAATAATAATATCAAATTATTAAAAGTCAAAATAAATTCAATTTTTTTTTTTTTTTTTTTTTTTTAACAACTATTAGCAATTGTTCCAAAAATCCCAATCAGGGTGACGATAGCATCGCTGAATTTCATGGTGGAGGGCATTGAAAAAGGGCATTGAAAGAGGGCATTGTTATCGAATTTCATTCGATAACAATGCCCTCTTTCCCTCTACGGATACTGCTATCAATGTGGGTTCCTTGCTCACTAAGAATAATGTCAACTTCATGAGTATATTTCATATAGTGTTCGAATTCGCCAACTTCTTACTCAAACTTATGTGCCTTATAAGAGTGCATGGTCTCTTCATCGTATGTTGTCCTAATAAATGTCCCATTAAATGTTTGTCTTAACAGATGATGTTTATGTTACGCATCCACCAGAAAGCTGGATTGAAAGATTTAATAAGCGCGTCAAAACTTTAGTCGACAGAAATAATCTTTATATAGCAAACGAGTAGGAATTAAATTTTGCAGCAGCATACAAGGCTTAACACGTGCACACGCAGCCTATTGAAGCGTCGTAGATCATTTTCGAAAATTCTATTTATAGCAGAAGGATAATGTTTAGTGATAATCAGCAATTATGCCAACGCAAGAGGGAGAGTTTTCGCTAGGGAAGTAGAATATGTGTGGTGTCCTCTTCTTGCAGCCATTAAGGGTTGTCAAGGGAATATTACCACTTCCTAATTGACATTAAGCCTGTTCTCGATGCGCTAATGATGTTATCAAATTGCTCAGCCATACTGTTAGCTAAAAGAGGCTCCAGGAGAGATATACGTAAGTATGTAGAGCAATATTATTTCCTCTACAATGATATTCTTTATTGACAGTATAACTGTTCAAGATTAGGACAAAAAAATTATGTTCACAGCAAAGAAACCTATAATAAACATCTCGTTCTGAAGACTTAATTCTCTAATTCTCATCGACATGTACACTTAAACATCGCTGTGAGAATTATTACAATATTAGAATTAGCCTTTTTTGCTTTTTTACTGTGTAACAAGGAATTTTTCTGCATACGCTATGGAGAACGAGGCTTAACTTCAAAGTCTTAACAACTTTTCGTATGTTAACACACTCTTATGACACATTTTACACTTTTCAGATTTTATGACTGTAATATTCACCAAAGTTTCTTCTCAAAACTACGCTTTTTATTCTTCTAATCCCTGGTTATTGAAGGTCGCTTAGTTTTATGGTTGAAGACACGTCTTAGCGTTTTACGACCTCCTTCAGCCTTAATGAGATAAAGATAGAATATTAATAAGTTTACTCTTGGCGATGAAAAATACAATACTTTTCACAGTTTTTCGAGGGTCCACTAATGAAACCTTTGATGCTTAAATAATTCATTTTATCTGAGACAATAAGTGCTGAAGAAGGCTTAATGTTTTCTTGCCTCTGATACTAAGTCACTGAATAGCCACAGGACCTGAATAATAATAGGCTTTACTCTTTAGTGCGTAATATATATCGAAAGCTTGTAACAATTTTGTCAACCCTTCATTCTTTAAATAATTGAGTACTAAACTGAAAGCATATATTTAGAAAAGTGCAAACACTAAGAAAACGATATAAAATAAATCAAACTTTATTAATATTTATTTTAAAAGAATATATATATATATATATTCTATACTATACGATGGTAAAAAATATATTATCAATATTTTAATAGAAAATATTTACATTAGTTAAACGCATAAATATTTATTTAAGTATTTCTAAAAACACCATACATAAAAATTCATTTAGTTTTTATTTATTGATGTTTGTGAAAGCTACGGGAATCGGGGGAGGGGCGGACAGGCTTTTTAGGACTTCCAGGGTAACATATGGCAATGCTGTAGCCTATGAAGTTTTAACTGAGGCTCGGCTATTGCCGTTACCCAGCCATGACTAGAGCTTTTTAGCTCAATAACACTCCATCCACACAGATTTACTTCATTCAGATGACGGGATAAAGAGTCAAGGACTCAGTCCATCTCCCAGTTCTTATAAGAACTACGGGAATCGGGGATGGCAATGCTGTAGCCAATGAAGTTTTAACTGAGGCTCGGCTATTGCTGTTACCCTTCTGCCATGATCAGAGCTGTAATAGCTCAATAACACCTTATCCCTACACTGTCCTCTACAGATAACGGGGAAGATGAAAAGCATTCTTGCTTCGTCCCTTTAAGCCAGTCCTTATATAAGGACTATATATATAAATTAGTATCACGAGGGGAATTACTCTGGGATGGTAATGCTGTACCAATGAAGTTCTAACTGAGGCTCGGCTATTGCTGTTACCCTCCTGCCATGAGCAGAGCTTTAATAGCTCAATAACACCTTATCCCTACACTGTCCTCTACAGATAACGGGGAAGATGAAAAGCATTCTTGCTTTGCCCCTTTAAGCCAGTCCTTATAAGGACTACAAAATTGATACTTCCAGAGTAAAAAATGGCAATGCTATAGCTAATGAAGTTTTAACTAAGGCTCGACTATTGCTAAAATATGAGTACGCTCTCTTAAGGCCTTAAGGGAGCAATTTGAATCTCCGGCGAAGTGTTCTCCGGCACGGCCCGGTGAGGGGCTTTGTCGCTGAATGCTTTTCTTTGGAATATGAGCGGTTCTGCTCGGTGGTGGTGGGGGGTGGAAGGCCATCACTGAGTGGAGCCAACGCTGAGATGGACGGTCTTTCGCCAACAATTGAGTAGCCTAGGGATCGTCCGAATTTTTAGAGACGGCTTTACTTATTTATAAGGCTAATGAAGTTTTAACTGAGGCTGGGCTATTGCCGTTACCCAGCCATGACTAGAGCTTTTAGCTCAATTTTAACTGAGGCTCGGCTATTGCCGTTACCCAGCCATGACTAGACCTTTTAGCTAAATAACACCCCATCCACATAGATTTTCTTCCTTCAGATGACGGGATAAAGAGTCAAGGACTCAGTCCGTCGCCCAGTTCTTTTAAAAACTCTAAAAACTACAACACACCATCCTGAATCTAGAAAAATGGTTTACAGACTGGCGCCTACAAGTAAACCACCAGAAAAGCACAACGATGCTCTTCACAAGAAGGTGAGCATCTCCCAAAGGAGACATCACCCTGTTCAACTCTAAAATTCCCTAGAAAACTGAAACAAAATACCTCGGAATAGTTCTCGACAAACGACTATGCTTCAACAGCCACATGAAGAGCACCTGCACCAAAACTTCAAACGTTATCGCCCAGCTATACCCCTTGATCAACAGACACAGCAAACTAAGCTCAACAAACAAAATTCTACTGTACAAGACAGTGATCCGTCCCACAGTCATATATGCCTCCCCAGCCTGGAGCCATACCTCCAAGACTAACATCCTCAAGCTACAAAGACTACAGAACAAGTGCCTGCGAATGATACTGGAAGCCTCGTGGTTCATCAGGAACGCCCAGATCCACCGGGACATAAATATCCCCTACATCTCTCCACTATTACGCTCCCTAGCAGAAAATTTCTTTATGAAGACATCTACGCATCCAAATCAACTAATACAACAAGCCGGAAACTATGACGGTAATGACCACTGGAAACATAAATGACCGAAAGCCATCCTAACACTCAACGCAGAATAACCACTTCTGCCCACTCAGGGCGAGCTAAAATAGCTCACAAATCTCTCCCATCACTGCTCCAGAAACAGACAACAAGAAATATGAAAAGCGTCAAGCTTCACCCTCTGCGCCATATATGTCCTACGTCCTGCGTCTGTAGTGTCCGAATTTAATTGCCTAGTAGTTGTGCTTGCTGTTACCCTTAGAGTGGGGGATAATGGATAGCAATGCTGTAGCCCATGAAGTTAACTGAGGCACGGTTGTTGCTGTTACTCCCTCAGGTGAAATATGAGCGGCTCTGCCGGGTGGTGGGGTAAACCTGCCACTGGTTAGAGCCAATGCTGAGAAGTTCTTCTTGGTGACGGGGTAAGCCTGTCACTGAGTGGAACAACGCTGAGTTGGACGGTCACTCGTAGGGAGTGGTCTGGGGGATCGCCTAATTTTTAGAGGGGACTTTACTTAAATATTTCCCTTGTAGTGGGGGGGTAATGGATGGCAATGCTGTAGCCAATGAAGTTAACTGAGGCACGGGTGTTGCTGTTACCCCTCAGATGAAATATGAGCAGCTCTGCTCGGTGGTGGGGTGAGTCTGTCATTGGGTAGAGCCAAACGCTGAGATTCTTCTCAGTGACAGAGTGAGCTTGTTACTGAGGGGAACAACGTTGAGTTTTGATCCTTCGGGTCGCTCATTGTTGGGGGATCGCACGAAGTTTGGGAGATTGGCTGCACTTAAACAGTAACGTTGCTTTTTGAAAAAAAGTTCATTGTTTGATCTCTAGGAAAGGGTTTCCGTAATATGATTAACATACCCAAGGTATTGATACCAACTTTACAAACTTTCTTACGGGATTGTCACATGTACAGGAAAATAATCAAGCATATCGTAATTGATTTTCATAGAAATATCCAGTTTTCCTTTATTGTTATTAAGGCTATGCAATAAAATTATTAATACATTCAAAGTGATTTTGAAAGGGTTCAATGGAGGAAACTTGCATCATGATCTCCAAATGGCAGAGACATGCTTTCTAGTCCAAAGCCAAGACGATAACGTTTGTTGAACCTTATTCTCCCTGTCTCCTTTTCACTCTGATGGTTCTGTTATATCCTTACTCACAAGAAATGTCAAACCCACAGGTCTTAATTTGTTTTCTATTCTTGCAATTATAATCACGTAAAACTTCGAAATCATTCTAAACACGAATTTTTCGCCAGAAAGAGATTAGAAGCATTTAGTCCAAAGTGAATACTAAAAGGTCTTCTGGTCCTGATAGAATTTCGCTGATTTTATGGAAAGATTTAAACTACAGAAGTGATTTCAATATGTACCATGTCGCCTTTTCCTTCTCTCCTATTACACTGATATCTATCATGTAACTTGGAAATTAGCCCATATTTAACCCATTCCTAAGAACACTCACACATATTTAAAAGAAAATTAATATTCAATTTTTGACCCTTCAATTCTTTCTAAAAGTAATCGGAAAAATCATTAGCACTATAACTTCTACCTATGTCTACTTTTGAAAAAAAATTATCTTATTTTATTATTTTTATTGTATCATAATGCTAGACCACTAGCAAAGGTAATTATATGTTTGATTCTAGTCGCCGACCGAAAAAACTTTTCCTAGCCCTTTTTTTTCAGGGAAAGAGGATTCCCCTCCAGGAAACTCAGGTTCTACTGGAGTAGAACCTGAGTTTCCTGGAGTTTCCTTAGGTTTTACTCCAGTATCTCAATAAAATCCGTTAAAACTCATACTATTTATATTTCATTATTTTCAGTATGCTTGTTAGTGTTTATTATCATCAGATGTTCGTTTGTTATCAGTGCTTCTTTCCGACGCTTGTAAAATCATAAATAGTCATGGGCTCAATTTTTAGTAACAGCCAAGGATGGCTTTGTCCTCCCACCTACACATACAATACATACACACAATTTCTCAATGTTAGTTAAAGCTAAAAGAGTTCTGTCTACCCCTATTGGAGAATTAAAGGCGTTAAAAGATCCATTTGTGGGGCATCGTAGCTATCCATTGAGTTATGGGATTCATATATGTATGTTCATCTAGTTAGAATGACTATTCCTCATTAATAATAACAAAATCTGAAAACAAAATATTGAACATGGAGTCGATTTTGAGATTTAAAAGTTAATAGGAAACCGTTGAGCATAACCTTAAAAAATAACGGAGGTAATCTTCATCCAGAACTTGGAAATCACCCAAATAAGATCCAAAGAGTTTATAACAATAACACAATACACTAATTATATGAAGAGCCAAAGGCTACACTGTTATAAAAATGGCAGCCTTGTAAGCCATTCAATTTTAGTACGAATGCGTAGTTATTTGTAATATGGAAGCTATGAGAGCTGTTGTTTGGATTTCAATCACGAAATACCAGCCTGGTTAGTCGAGTGTTTAGCATCCATATTACAAATAACTACACATTCGTACTAAAAGTGAATGGCTTATCCCGCCTCGAATATGGACATTTGTGATTGTCTTTATTTAGGTTGGGGATGAATTTTCTCATCACCCGGTGTGAGATCCCCCACCCCCGCTTATTGGATGCCGGAAATGGTTTGAAAAGTTCCATCTTTGGTCTGTAGAGCTGGGTTTCTGGACTTGGTCAAATTAAATAAAGATACGGAGATTTAAAATTAATGAAAATAGGGAGAAAAATTCGCCAGCCACAATTCGAATGTAGTACGAATTTACAAGAACCTTCCATAGTAGGGAATCATAAAAACTGGTATTCATACCTATTGATTGTGTGTTTGTGCGCGACAGCTATCTCAGTGCTGTGATCAGTTTATATTAACATCCGTTTATAAATTCATGAGAACAAAAGTTAATCCTTTTTTTTTCTTTTGCTAGATGGGCGAAGCAAGAATGCTTTTCATATTCCCCGTTATCTGTAAAGGACAATGTAAGGATAAGATGTTATTGAGCTATGAGCTCTGATCATGGTAGAAGGGTAACGGCAATAGCCGAGCCTCAGTTAAAACTTCATTGGCTACAGCATTGCCATCCATTACCCTCCCGGGATATCCATTTTAGTCGCTTCGTACGACATACATGGACTGCAATGGAGCTATTCTTATCCCGGCCACCACACGGGGATACCTAATCCGTTTTGTATTTTACATCATTATTTATTATATTAAACTTATATAAAAATATAAATAGCAAATAAATAAAACTGTAATTTGCATCATAGTGGAACAAAATTCTTAAATATTTTTAAGAAAATTATACATTTAAAAGAAATTTAAGATGTTCTGTTACACTTTTGATTATACACCTTGTATTTAATAATTTAATATATTTTAAGTCTTTTTCTGTTTCTAGGAAGCCTTAATTTGTAGAGCAATTGCATAAAATTGCAGACCTTGCAACATTATTGACATTCATATTTACTATAACTAAGACTTAGTTATAGTAAATATGAATGTCAATAATGCATGGGAACTATTTATAATTTGTACGCTGATAGTAATGCTTGCTGGCATCTACAAAACAAACAAGGTACTGAAGTATGACACGTTATATCTACGTACTACATTATTTCAGACCTCACTCGATTATTATTCTTTTTCAGTTGTATTTTTAATTTTTTGAGCATGTCTGTAGAATAAATGTAAATTTCGAAGAAGGATTTAAAATGATGTGTGAACACTCAGCGATTAAATTTATTACAAAATATCCTGTACAGTATGCCACGAAGACTCAAACATCACGTAATCAATTTAGAGGTTTTAGTCAAAAATCATCATTTAGTACATTTTAAACATATTTACTAAATTCCTAATTATATGAAGAGCCAAAGACTTCAATTTGGCGACGTGAAATTATTTAAGTTAAGGGATATTACATCTCATATTGTTGCCCTAGTGTTGGACTATGAGTTGCCCTGGTGTTGCACTATCCAGGTATTTGCTTACGCTTGGAATCGCCGAGAACTTTATATAGTTTCTATATTTGGCATGAAACTCTTTTAGTTTCTTATTCGGCTATGAAACAATATGGGCTGTAATATCCCTTAAGTTAAATAATTTCACGTTGCCGAATTGAAGCCCTTGGCTCTTCATATAATTAGTAATTTATTAGGACACCTCCTTGGCAATTCTTATAGTAGGGTATGTAAGTTCTGTTCGCTACAAACTTGGTATTACGAGACTAGGAATATTGTAGAGGAATATTACGAGACTAGGTAATGGATGGCAATGCTATAGCCAATGAAGTTCTAATTGAGGCTCGGCTATTGCTGTTACCCTCCTGCCATGATCAGAGCTTTATACAGCTCAATAACACTTTATCCTTACACTGTCCTCTACAGATAACGGGGAGGATGAAAGGCATTCTTGCTTCGCCCCTTTAAGCCAGTCCTTATAAGGACTATATATAACTTGGTATTAACTAGGTCTACCTACTCACTGATGAGATCCCAATAAGGGTGGAAACCGGTGCGGGGCGGATCTGGCGTTGAGAGGCTTTACTTGGAGGTATGTTTTTGCCTGTCTCTGAGTGGGGGCCACCGCTGAGATTATGGCTCTGCTTGGTGGTGGGGTGGTGAGCTTGCCACTGGGTAGAGCCAATGCTGAGAAGTTCTTCTCGGTGACAGGGTTAGCCTGTCATCGAGTGGAACAACGCTGAGTTGGGCGTTCTTTCGGGATCATCTTATTTTTAGAGACCGCTTCCCCTATACATAAGGTTAAAACCGGTGCGGGTTAGGCTTGGGTTCTGAAAAGCTCTGCTTAGGGATAGGTTTTTGCCTGTCTCTGAGTGGGGCCACCGCAGAGATTATGGCTCTGCTTGGTGGTGGGGGTGAGCCTTCCAATGCTGAGAAGTTCTGCTCGGTGACGGGGTGAGCCTGCCATTGAGTGGAACAACGCTGAATTGGGCGATCTTTTGGGATCGTCGTATTTTTAGAGCCCGCTTCACCTATACATAAGGTTGAAACCGGTCTGGGTAGTGACATTCTCTCATAACGTAGAACAGTAATACAGCTCCTAGGAGCTGGGTTTCACATTATGGGTAAATACCAAGAACAGTGATTGGAGCTTGCTCCACCCTTACTATGAGTTGCCCTAGTGTTGCACTACTAGGTGGACTATGAGTTTCCCTGATGTTCCACTATCCAGGTATTTGCTTACGCTTGGACTCGCCGAACTTTATATATAGTTTCTATATTCGGCATGAAACTCTTTGAGTTTCTTATTCGGCTCTGAAACAATATGGGATGTAATATCCTTTAACTGAAATATTTAATATATTTAAATATTGTGAGCATTCTACTGTCAACACTTCAAGTAATTTATGCAGAGTATGTCGTTTAGGATTGACGTGAGGCACTACCTGAGGGGGGGGGGCACTCTGTCAATTCTTTATGTTATCTGGTTGTTCTCTTGTCGTTTTGCTCTTTTACTCGGGGAGTAGAAACTGTTTTAGGCAGAAGAAGAAGAAAAACAAAACAAACAAAAAATAAAAAAAACAGCGCAGCCTGTATATATTGAACTGGATAAATCACCTTCACTTGAAATGCTGTTATAAAAATATATCTCCTCCTAGACGGATTTGAACCAGATCTTTTCATTAGAGAGACATGTACTTTTGGAAAGACTGCTGTATGAAGGCTTTATGTTATGATTAGCAGTAACTTTATTTTCAGGATGTCCGATGTAGCCAACATCATTGAGTGTTCCTCGCACAAATTTAGTCAACCGAAATGTTTACTTGCAATGGAATCCCACGTCACTTGGGAAGCAGGAAATTTAACTATCCTGTAAATAAAAACTTGAAAAATTCCTGGCTTGTCTTGGTGAAAAAAATCCTCACTAGGTCTACGTTTCATTCATAAAATTCTGTGAAGGCGGAACTTCAGTTCGTCTGAGAGGGAAAAAAAAAACGGACACTGAATTCCATTGATCTGATTTTCACTTAGAAAGTGAATATGTATGCTTATTATATAAAGTCAAAATAAGTTTTTCTACTGTAATATAACAGGCTTCCATGTTGCTGTTCCTTAACGAAGCCAACAGTGGCTATATTTAGAATGACGTCTAACCCCACCCCCAACACTCTAATGATGTTTCAGTTCCTTTGATAGCCTAACGATTTTATAGAAATCCTCCTATATTTTGCGGATATATCAGTAAATATCTGTTCTCCTGAACAGCGGATAAATAACTCCATTCACACAGGGTTAACGGTGCCTGCGTATTTATCAGAAGTCCCGGATATGCCTTGAAACCCAACTGCGCCATCTCGCTGCAACGGAACTCGAAGATGATGAAATATTGAGTGTATTATGTAATCGATTCTTACATATATTGATTACATAATACATAATAAATCGAAAATTACATATTTTTACTAGGTAATGATTTCTTAAATTGCTGTAAAATTTTCCTCTTTGAATGTGTAATTTTGTTTAAAGAATTAACTTATAAGCCAGTAATTTTCTTTTTATCTTAGAACACCAAATAAGAACCGTGCCATGTTCTCCATCAGGTAAACATTTGTAGAAAGATGAGCACTGGACTGGATTATTCTGAACTATTCAGAAAGTATATGTATTACTTAATTTAACAAATACAAAATAATCTCCGAATTGTTATTACACATCAGAGAGGTTTCTGAACAAGGGCAGAGTGAGTTCAGCTCAAAAAAGTTACTGGGATCTGATAGACAGTAGCACGCTTAACTCTCATTAGTAAGCCCTACTATATGCTGCGTGAATGGATTTCTGTTGAAAATCTGCTATTACGTTCAAATTAGTTATATAATTTTAAATGAAAGTTTTTGTCTTAAAAGTTAGTTGATTTTCTAAAATAACTTTATAGTGAATTTAATGAATAACACAATATTCAGTAATTTTTAAATTTATCAGGCAAAGTGATGAAGTGTGATTTCGACATTCGAGGCTGCTTCCCCCCCCCAAACAATTTTCATGATAAATTTCAAAATTTTCGACAAACGATCTACATGCTTCGATTTTAAAACCTCATGTTTCTGTTTTCTCTTGCCTATTACATTTCGCTTCCTTCCTAGTTCTATAATGATATTCACAACTATAAACACAGCAGTATCAAATATATATATATACGAGTAAAGACGTTATTTTGCAAACATCAGGATAAATAACTTATACGGAACAAAATCTTACGTAATTCTTCACTGAAAACAAATTCATCATGGGTTTGTAATAATTTTCAAAGCAAACTACATACCAATAATCAAGAAGAAGAGAATAATAGTAAAATACCCAAGCATGCATATATAAGAAGCACCAGGAAAGTATGATGTGTAATATCCTTAAAGTTAAAAGTAAAAATTTAGTACATGACGATGGATAATTTGCAAAATTACTGCCAAGATTGGGAGAGTTTGATTTTTATTTAGGATAAGACAATAATTCAGAGTTTCAGAGCTTTCTGTGTTAAAGCCGTTTTTTATTTAAAAACGGTTTTAACACGAGACTTTAGTGCTTTGTTATTTGAATCACACGGAAGTGGTGGGAGCGAACGCACTACTCAACTCTCTCCTTTAGTCTTATCCGAGGTATGAGGTTCCGTTCCTTTGTGGTCTTTCATACTATGCATATACAGTAAAATCTGCTATCTTAGATTGTTCTAAGATTTTAAAAGCATTTTCTTGTAAGCGATCAAAAATCTTTTTCTTATTATTTTTCTATGTGATGTAAAATCTTTTCCATCCAAAGCGACGTCAAATCTTATTCTTCTTAGCGATTTAGTCTTCTTCTTATTCATCTGAGCGATCTTCTAAGATCGTGAGGTTCTATGATTTTAGAAGAATTTTCTTCTAAGCGATCTTAGCTTCTAAATACTAAGATATCTGAAGAAGAGTTCTGGGAAGGAGTTCGACAGATATTGGATATTACGATATTTCTTTAAACAGGGTTTAGCGGAAAAGACAAAATTTTTCCGTAGTTTCTACCTAAGAAACTGTTGCAAACCTACAGTACATTCATTCTGTGAATGAGCTAAGGATGTATTTTTATATCTTAATTTTATATATTTTTTGTTCTTTTGATTTATTTAGGCCGAAAGGGCTTGGAAATTTTCCACGTTTAATTCTAGAGCATAGATCTATCTACGTGGGTTGTCATCTGCAATACACTATCTACTACACTCACTGCACACTACTTTTTTTTAACTTTGTGTGTGTGTGTGTGTTCTCCTGGATTTGCCTATTTTTGTTGAAGGAAAATCTCCAGATTTTTTAGGTAGGACTTTAATAGTTAAATGAGATCTCATGGTTTGTAAAAAAGCGGATCCATAGATAGAAGTGAATATTATTCCGTTTATCGATTCCATTATTAACAGTTGTAGTTGTAATCAGTGTTGAAAATAATAAAAACAATTTATCGAAAAATAAAGAATTAAGTAGCTTTATTTATCTACCTAAGTAATTATTCTAAAACAACAGCATATCTTACATAATTTATCTAATGCAAAATCGACTGTCTTCACTCTGATGTTGTTTCTTCTACTTAAAAAACCGGGCAAGATGGAATGCTCACGTGAAATATTAATAAGTAATACACAAACAGGAATAACACCTTGGAACCCTATAAATTTCCAAACAAATTACTCCATACACAAACATTATCATATTGCATATATTCGCTACAGAGTTACAGAGATGCAGGTCCAAAACTTTAAAATACGCAGCAAACTTCAAACAAATAACACTATCACAGCTCACTGCTGGCTAACTCTACCCACGACTTTCATTTAAATAATTCCTAATCGGTTTCTCAGCAAATAAATGTTTCTTTACACAACTTTTGCATTAAGAATCAACCGTTTGAAAAGCAGCTTTACAGCTTTTGTCATATAAACCAAAGAAAGTTATTTTACATTTATTTTCTGTTTTATATTTAGACCTCTGTAGATCAGTCAAAACATGTGCAATTTTCGTTCGAAATATGTGGGTTCGAATCTCGTCTTGGACTGGAATAACTGTAAGATCTTTTCAACTTAGGGTCATATGGAAGTAGTAGACGCGTAGTTGAGAGACATAACCTATTGATCTTACAGCATTAATGTATTATAAATATATGTATATATAATATTATGTATAGCATAATATAGAATGAAAAATATTAATCAAAAATTAAAATATATAAAGATTTAAAAAATAATTGCTCATAATATTAATATCTCTTTTAAAATATATATATATATATATATGTTGCTTATAACTATCAAGCAAATCATATTCCTTCCTTACCAAGAACAGTAAGGAAGGAATATGATTTGCTAAAGTCCTTTTTAGGACTTCCAGGGTAACAAATGGCAATGCTGTAGCCAATGAAGTTTTAACTGAGGCTCGTCCATTGCCGTCACCCAGCCATGACTAGAGCTTTTAGCTCAATAACACCTCATCCACACAGATTTTCTTCATTCAGATAACGGGATAAAGAGTCAATGACTCAGTCCATCGCCCACTTCTTTTAAGAACTTTAAGAAGGAAGGAATCTTTATAAGAATAATAAGGAAGGAATCGGCTAGGTGGTTAGTTGGAATAAGATCGACCGTGAAATGCGGTGATTAATACCCTTGGAGGGTAATGGATGGCAGTGCTGTAGCCAATGAAGTTCTAACTGAGGCTTGGCTATTGCTGTTACCCTCTTACCATGATCAGAGCTTTAATAGCCCAATAACACCTTATCCCTACACTGTCCTCTACAGATAACGGGGAAGATGAAAAGCATTCTTGTTTCGCTCCTTTAAGCCAGTCCTTATAAGGACTATAAGACGGAAGGAATGACAATCGACCATAAGATGCGGGTGATTAATGCCCTTGGAGGGTAATGAATGGCAATGCTGTAGCCAATGAAGTTCTAACTGAGGCTCAGCTATTGCTGTTACCATCTTGCCATGATCAGAGCTTTAATAGCCCAATAACACCTTATCCCTACACTGTCCTCTACAGATAACGGGGAAGATGAAAAGCATTCTTGCTTCGCCCCTTTAAGCCAGTCCTTACGTATAACGAAGTATATACGTAAGTATAACGTCAAGTCCTTAAGTATAACGAAGGATCATGAACTCGATAGAATGCGATAAATAAAAGAGTTTTCTCCAGGTAGCAGTTTAAGGGGAGTTTTTTGATTTCGGGTATTAGAGTTTTGAAAAAATGAGGTGTTTATTTATATGATCCGTGACTACATTTGTTAGTGATTGCGATGATATATAGAGCCTTCTTCATTTTGTGAAATTTGTTCAATAAACCTTTAAGTGCAACGTTTTGCTACCTATGCTGGTAGATCGATTTGATCTACGGGATATTTACATTGGGCTCTAGAATCCATTTCTCAAACTTTATTCTAACAGAGTTTTTGCCTCTTATTACACATGTCAAAACCTCTCAATGAAAGCATATTCGAAGAAGTTTACAGAGAATTAATAAGATTAGGAAAACTATTGATCGACAACAGGCCAGGGAAAGTAAAGCTGTTAGATACATTCCATCCTACAGCAGTCACAGAGGATAGGATGGATGACTTGAATGATGGAAGTATGTTGAGTGAACCAGAATTAAGACACTCCATGAATATAGAGGATACTGCATCCGTAGATAATACTCAGCAGTTTTTGGAAATCAACACAGAATTCCAAATGAAAAGGAAAATCTCCTCTACTGCAGATACACCCAAAACAGGAGATAGAACCAGATAATGTAATTAAAGAAAGGTTACTCCCAGTTGTCCTAAGTGCCAAGGAGCACTGGACGTCCGTTGCATCCACACTGAAATCTTCAGATATCACCTTCATTAAAGCCACAAACACAGAAGAAGGAATTTGCATACAACCTAAAACATCACCAGACTACAGAAATATAACCAAACTTCTAGACAACAACAATTTGCTATACCACACTTTTGCACTCAACAGTGAGAAAAATGTAAAAGTAGTATTAAGGGGAGTAACTGAAACATTACAAATAGAAGACCTCACTGTAGACCTCCAATTTAAGGGATTTAGCCCAATTAAAGTCAGCCGAATGCGGAAAGATGATAAAATATCCTATCCCCTAATTCTGGTGGAAATAAGTAAAGACCAAAAACATATATATACAATCCCCAAACCATCTGTGATCTAGTCATAAAAGTTGAGGCACTGAAACATAAATCAACTACAATCCAGTGCCATAGATGCCAGAAGATTGGGCACGCACAACGATGCTGCAAGGCTGAATTTCGTTGAGTGAAATGTGGTGGCAAACACGCATCAAATGAATGCCATAAACCCCGCACACTTCCAGAAAAGTGTGCAAACTGCGGAGTGTACAAACTATAGGGACTGTATAGCATTTCCCCAAAAACAAAAGATACAACTGAAAACCAGTAAACCTGTTCAAGAACGGACGTCCTCCCATCAAACCCTAGTCTCCACAACGGATGGAAGATCGTATGCTGAAGTTACAAGATCAACCTTCCAAAAAGACCCAAAACCAAATCAGTCACAGCAAACCAACAAATCTATCCTACTGAACATAACAAGCCACTTAGGTGAAATGCTTGCTGAACTCCGACAAACCAACACAACTCAAGAAGCCAAGGATATCATCTTAAGGCACACACACAATCACTCTTTATGGAAATTCTTAATGGATAAGTCTAAAAGGAAACCGAAATCGTTACAAATTATTTAATGGAACGCAAATGGTTTATCTATCAAATTACAGTAGCTGCAGGAGTTTGCAGCAGAAATCCAAGCAGACATCATCCTCATAAATGAAACACATCTTCGTCCAAGTGACAAAATCAGAATCAACGGTTATACAGACAGATGCTTTGCTAGAGGTGGAGGCACTGCCATCTTTGTGAAAAGAAACATAAAACATAATTCAATAGCCGAACCCCAAACAGAACACATGGACACTACAGAAATAGAAATTTATATGAAAAACACAAGCAGCATTACGATATATGCAGCCTACAACCCCCCAAATAAAAAACTTATTGAATCTGACCTAGATGTGATACTCAATACAGGCAGAGCAGTGATTATAGCCGGAGATTTTAATGCCAAACATTCAGCCTGAAACAGCAGAAACTCAAATATTAACTAAGAATACTCAACTTTTACACCACTTCAATAAATATATGAGTAATAGGACTCACTGAACCCACACATTACGGAGCAACCGGACGTCGTCATGTACTAGATATAGCTATATTAAAAACCACAGCGCACAGCTGTCAGATACAAGCAATCAACGACTTAAGTTCTGACCATAACCCCATCATATTACAACCAGGCACCATACAAGATTTAACGGAAAACACCACCACATTTATAAATTGGAAACAACTTTCCTCAACCGTCCAGGAAAACTTTGGTCCAATACCGCATATAACGTCTGCCGAAGATGTAGAAAAAGCAGCGAAAACTCTTGAAAAACAACTACTGACAGCTATAACACAGGTAACAAATATAACCAAATGTGTACCATCAAATAAACTCCCAGAGGATATAAAACGACTTATCCAAGAGAAAAACAGATTTAGAAGACAATATCAGAAAACAATGGACCCAGCGGATAAACACGCAGTCAATAGAGCAGCAAACCAGGTTCGATATGCCCTAAAGGACCACCGTAACCAACTCTGGAATAACAAAATTCTCCAATTAAGCACAGGGGATAAATCGATATGGAAAATGATGAAATCACTCCGTTCAAATCGTTTTACATTTCCTCCAGTCCAAGGTGAATCTAATGTGTACAACGACGAGGAAAAAGCTGAAGCATTTGCCGACAGTTTAGAAAAACAATGTAACCCCAATTATATCAATACAGATATAAATTTCATAAGTGAAATTCACACCAAGTGCGTAAAATAACTCAAAATGCCTCACTCAAATCCAATGACAAATCAGTGTCACCAACAGAAATATACGAGATTTTAAGAAAACTAAATAACAAAAAGTCTCCAGGTCCAGATGGAATAACAAAAAAGGTACTCAAGTTACTTCCCCCGCAAAGGGGTTATGCATCTGGTAGCCATCATTAATGCCATCCTGCGGCTAAATTATTTCCCATAGTGATGGAAAAATTGCCGACGTTTTTCTAATTCCCAAACCTGGAAAATATACACAGTTTCCTGAAAATTACAGACCAATCAGCCTTCTTTCATGCATAAGTAAGATAGCCGAACGTGCTATTCTCACACGGGTTCAAGAGGCAACAGATATCAACCATGTCATTCAAGATGAACAATTCGGCTTTAGGAAATATCACTCCGCAACGCTACAAATTTACAGAGTTATCGAACAGATAACCCAAGGGTATGAATGGCACCAACACTCTGGTGCAGTTTTCGTGGACATACTCAGGCATTTGATAGAGTGTGGCATCACGGACTAATTTTTAAACTACACGAAGTTGGTATTCCATTACCACTAGTTCTACTTATCAAATCATATCTAAATAACAGAAAATGTAAAATAAAACTCAACGGTATCAGATCCACAGAGAGGAGAATCACGGCCGGAGTCCCTCAAGGCTCTCTGCTATCTCCCTACTCTTCTCCATATACATGGTAGATCTCCCCAAACAATCCCCAGCTATCACCGCTCTATATGCCGATGACACAATCATTATAGCCAGATCCCTCCGTCCATACCTGGCCATAATCAAGCTGCAGAGGGCAATCAATGAATTGGAGGATTGGTACACCAAGTGGCGTATCGCAATTAATCCAAACAAAAGCTCTGCAGTACTTTTCACCAGACATAAAGCAGAATCGAATATAAGCATACAAATGTTTGGTAAAATCATCCCCTGGTGCAATTCTACTAAATATCTGGGAGTTCATCTTGATAGAGGTCTAAACTTCAAATCATATATGGAAAGTGTCTCCACTAAGGCAAATCAGACCATAGCCCAACTATATCCACTTTTGAATAGGAACAACTTCCTTAGCATAAGTAACAAAATCCTCCTTTTCAAATCGGTAATCAGACCGAAACTAACTTACGCCTCTCCAACCTGGGGTCACACGACTAAAAGCAACATCAACAGACTTCAGATAATACAGAATAAATGCCTAAGAATGGCATTTAATGCCCCATGGTTCATCAGAAACATCCAGTTACATCAAGAAGCCAATCCTCCAGGTATTAAGACCTACATGACAGGCATTGCGGAGAAATTCTTCATAATCACGGATAAAGACCAAATCAGCTAGTTCGACAGGCAGCGGACTATAAGCCCTCAGATCGTTTCAAACATAAAAAACCGAAATCCTCCATCGCAAGAGAAAGCTGATACAGCCTCAATGCTCACAATAAGCGGGTAAATTACCCACAACAATATCATCACTCACAATCTAAAATCCAGATGAAGGGATAAAGAGTCAAGGAGTCAGTCCATCAACCAATTAAGTTTAAAGTTCAAAGTTCAGTAACGAAGAATCTCTTCTATTGTCAAAAAAAAAAAAAAAAAAAATATATATATATATATATATAAGACATTTACTTTTGTATTAATGTTAAATATTTCTAAATGTAAACGTCGATATATATATATATATGTTAAGGATACCAAGCTATTTTAAACCTGGTTTTACTCCATTTCCCAAGTAAGCAAACAGACAAACAAGTCAAGTTTGCGCCTGCAAGTGTTGCAAGTCTAGTTGATCCTGCAAGTAGTGCAAGATCAAGGCAACTCATGGTAAAAATAGAATAAGCTCTGATCACTAATCTTAATATTTACCCTTAATGCAAATCACATCTCCTGGAGGAGATGTATGATGCTTTGTATTAAAAGCAAGGGGGCCACTACCCAGACCGGTTTCGACCTTTATTGAGGTGTATTTAAGTAAAGACTTCTCTAAAAATTAGGAAGATCCCTAGACTACTCCATGGTGGCCGAAAGACCGTCCAACTCAGCGTTTTCCACTCAGTGACAGGAGATGTGTGTCCGTGACTCCATATGATGAAAATGTCGTCAACATAACGTCTCCAAAGTTTTGGCTTAAGTAGGAAGGTTCTAGCAAACATTTTCCTGGAAGATTTTGAAACGAAAGCCATATCGTCCTTCTCACTTAAGCCGAAACTTTGGAGACGTTATGTTGACGACATTTTCATCATATGGAGTCACGGACACACTTCTCTCATGGATTTTCTTCATCATCTTAACAACCAGCATTCTAATATAAAATTCACTGCTGAACTAGAACGAAATAACTGCCTTCCATTCCTGGATGTATTTCTTACACGATGCTTTGATAGATTTAAAATCTCTATATACCGAAAACCAACTCATACCAACAGATATCTGCACTGTCATTCTCATCACTTTCCACCACAAATGCTCGGAACTATTTCTACCTTAGGACACAGAGCACGCTCTCTTTTAAATGAACCAGATGAGCTCAAAAAAGAAATTAATCACCTTTCTCTTATCTTTAAACAAAATGGATATTCTGAAAAAACGATTACGAAATATCTTCTGGATCCTCCTAGGCAGTGTACTACGGAAACTACTGATTTTAAAGGTAGCATCTCAATACTTTACATTAGTTTAGTCTGCAATAAATTGGTTAAAGTCCTTAAGACATACAAGATCAGGACGTTTTTCACTACACTCCCTAAAGTCCGTTCTCTTATAAGCCAACCGAAGCCTATTCATCACAACCTGAAATATCCAGGTGTTTACAAGTTGTTGTGCGATTGTAATATTCCTTATTTTGGACAGACTAACAAATTTGTTGAACTTCGTATAGAGGAGCATAAGAGAGACATCTCCTATAAAAGATTACATGCATCTGCCCTATCCAGTCATGTTCTTTTCTCAAACAATCCTCATGAAGATCTACAGAGTCACTCAGTTTGCCGGGATAAATCCGAAAACATTTTTCGCTGCAGTGATGAGTTTGAAAGGAAAATCGTGGAGTCCAGGGAAATCCTCCTGAATCCTGAACATTTGAACAACAATTTGAGTTACAACATCCCTGATATGCAGTTGTTCAATGCTGGCGTTCACAAGAACTTGCAAGCTCGCATGCAATAAACAATAGCGCGTTAGATAGAACAACTCGAAAAATACAACGCTTTTGTGTCAATTATGTATTGCATTTTTTGCCTGTAATTCTCAGTTTTTTTGTAACTTCAATTTTTATTACTGTGTTCTACCTTTAGTGGATACCTGAAGAAGGCTGTAAAAGGCTGACACTAGTTGTATCATTTTCATTAAAATTTCATATTTTATCTCGGTTTAAGTCATTAAATATTTATTCTTATATATATATATATATATATATATATAAGACATTTAATTTTGTATTAATGTTTCATATTTCTAAATGTAAACGTCGATAGAAATATAAGGAGTTATTTCCCGAAGAAGCTATGTATTAGTTCTATAAAAGGATACAAGAAAAGACAAATATATTCGACACCAGCAAGGATTTCTTTCACAAAAGGAGATTACAAGTGAAGGAACGTTAAGTCTTCGTAATGATGAACGGGTATTAAGGCTTTCTTAACATACATTGCAATGATAAAAAAACTTGCTAATACTTTGTGATGAAAGAGATTTTTACGGAAACAGATGACAATAGAATACATAGTATTTTGGAAAAACATTGAAAAAATTTTGAAGGAATTTCTTCTTAAAACATCACCAATAGATTTGTTACTGCATTCTGTAATTTCATTTCGGTTCTTAAAAACGTAAGAGTTTGTTATCCAATTCGCAGTCAAGAATAAATCTAGATGAGTTCATTTAAATTTTTAAAGTTCATTCTAAGTTGGCAGAAACTGAAGGTGTCGGAAATTTCTTCGTCTTAACATTTTTCGAATCGATTTCTTAGTGTTTTTACTACACAACTTCTGGCAGTAATATGATTGCACTATTCACGAAAAAAAGCAGAAAAAAAAAGAAAAGAAATAAATACTCATAATGAACATTGAAACAGAATTTCTACCCGATAGACTGACAGACTTAGCGGAAACTTTGGGATAAATGTGCGTACTTTACTGAAGGAAACATTAATTTTGCTGCAGAGAATAGAGACAGAGCAAATAGACATAAATCAATGATTAATTTAACATAAACAAACGGAGATTTATGGGACTCGAATGAAAGAAAAAGAATGACTTTTCCAGTGCGTTCTTTTTGGGAAATCGCAAGCCGTTGTGATTATTATGAAGAGAATCTTTATTGGATATGAAAAGTACATAAAAATGTTGCAACAGCTATCCAGAGATTTGGATATCTGCGAGTGTGGCTGAGATATATTTAATATTTCTTTTAAAAAATCTTAGGATTGCAATATGGAACAGCTTAGCCTGCTAGTACTGTACCTTTGTATTAAAGTGCATCAGTAGATCGAATTGAAACCATCACTCAACATCAAGATGGACAAAATGTTTGATATAACTTAGTTTCAGCTGGGAGGCAAACTCTTCCATCTCCGTATGAGATCGGCTTACTCAGCGTTGTTTTAACGGTTTTTTGCTTCCTAGTCAGATTTCGCAACTATATGTTTCCAACCGACTGACTGGGTAAGTCGCTGTTTATTCTTGCATTTTAATATCATCACAACCACAATAATTGAACAGCAATGTATGAGTCCCCAAACCTTAAGTTTGGGGACTCATACATTGCTGACAGTCTATTTCTTGTCATTCGTAACATACTTGTATATTTTGGCATCGCTTCGAATCGTTGTGCCAAAATTTTGTGCTAAAATATTCCCGTTGACGAAAATTACAAATGAAGTGAATTCATCCGAATTACCAAATTTAAAGAACATCAGGTTCTTTAAACCTGTAAATTTCTACAATTTACAGGTTTATTCCTACTATTTGCAATAAGAGTAATATCGGAGGAACAAGAAGGACCGTACAGGTGTAGAGAAAGCTCTGAGACGACTGATTTTTCGTTTACTTCATATTCATCGAACAAATGATTGATGTCTTCACTCTTATTGTCTCAAATTATATGTTCGAAAATGTAAAATAAAAGACTTGATTTGCTGAAACAGAGATGAACGTGAGTCTACAGGAAGTAAATACGCTATAGACACTTAAAATAACCACTGTGGTATTGCAATTTATATTTAAACATGTTTAAATATAAAATGTAATACCACAGTAGTTATTTTAAGTGTCTATAGCGTATTTACTAATTCACAGATATCACGAATAGTGAGAAGATAAACTATAGAAGGTGATGCATCTTGCATTCTTATTTGTCATGTGCGAGATGCATAATGTGGAATGATCATATGGTATGAACTCGGTTCCTTCTTTGATATATCTATGGAATCTATGGAATCTATGGAGGGAGGGTTGGTTATTAGCTATTGTACGGTTGGTAGAGTTGGGATCGAGAAGTTGTCCTCCGGTTGATCTCTCTGATTGGTAACCTTACTTTAATCTCTTAGATTACTTTTAAGTATTCCTAATCCATTTTTCTCATTCCCTGCTCTCTTCTTTATCAGCTTATCAATATTCCATCCCTGTCATTTAGGTCCTGACTAGGTATTCCCACACCCCTACAAAGAGTTAGGTCTTTTCTCAGTTGGACTCATTCCAACCAAGAGATCTACGATTCATTCATCACACATTCCCATATTCTTGTCTAACTTCACTGTATTTATGTATCAATGGAAGAGCTTACAGAGTGTAGATTTGTATATATGACGTAATTAATTATTATATGGAAAACAAAGATTATGGCAAGCGGCAGAGAAATATGAAAAATTAGGCGAAATGGTAATATTAAGAAAGTAGGAAAATTTAGCTATAACGGCGTATCATTTACGACTAGTAGAGAAGAAATTGTCAGCATTGAATATGAAGGAACAATCCTTCTTACATGAACAGATACAAAAAGGGGAATGAGTAATTTCAGAGACCTGCCATAAAATAAGAATGTATTTTGATGAGATCGAAGCATCTTAGAAGCTATATAACTTATAGATGGCGATGTGCTGTGATGGTATTTTCTTCTGAGTTGGGAATAACCACATTATTACAAATGAATATGTTATCTGCAAATTACATTTTTTTAGGATATTTCACAAAACCTTAGAAGCAGTAAAAGAGAGTCGTTTTTTTTCTGAGAAACAAAAGTCTTCCACTTTCAATCCAAGCATGTATTTAAGACTTTTTTTTCCTTATTAAAAAGGCTAGATGTTGCAAGACAGTGGGTGTAAATATTATCAGTATTGTACACAGTCTCCCACCATCGGAGAATATGAAGGTCGTTTAAGCGTTATGATCGCCGTTCACAAGATGTACCAATCTTCTTAACTGCCTTTAGCATAGGTTTTCTCGTGTGTTTTGCGTGGAACACTCTATTCGTCCTCTCCCCCATGATCGAAGACCATTATGAAATTTTCTCCGTTGCTATTTCAAAAATACATGCACGCTGTCACGCTTCGTATGACGTAGATGTATTGCACAAGACAGCAGGGAGGACAGAATGTGACGCGGACAAAAATGCGCTTTTAGTGCAGCGAATATAAATCTCGCTAGTTTACATTTGAATGACTTCAGGTGGAGATTGCAAGTCTAGAATCCTTTATCTTCACCTTTTTCGGGTGGTGTCTTTCAGCTACGTAACTTTCGCTTAAATCCACACCTGTCAAAGGATGATAACCATAGGTGGATAACTCTAAAACTACGACTGATTACAACATTATAGGTTTTTTTATGTGACTTCTATCAGAGAAAAAGAAAATAAAATTTCATCCGAGGAAGATATTTCACACACATAATGTGAGCAATGTGAATCTTTTTTTTTTTTTTTTTTTTTTTTGCTTTCACGTAAGCACAATAGCGAAAAGGAGTTCTTTGATCAAGTCCTCTTTTCCATTTTTTCGGTAAACTATCTGGACGGTTTTCAAACCGTTCAGTTTAGAATTAATTTTAAATTTATTACGTACATTACAAATAATTATGTAGAGAATGTACGTCCGATAACCTAATCTTATGGCAGAGTTATTTATCAACAAAAACCAAGTAATATACCGAGAAGTAAATGATTATTTTTTCTACAGTGTTTCCATTTAGAATGCTAGGAAATTGTAAACTCAAGATTTTTTGGTCTAAATAGACAGAATACCACAAATCCTAAGTGTTACTTGCTCGTAATTAATCTCACCATGCAACTACTAAGCATGTTTTCATATCGTCCAATAGTCCGTATGCTTGATGATAACACCAGTAATGACTGACGGACTATCCTCAAACATTCAACAGCAGTTTGGAAGCAGCGATCGTTAATAAATTATCACATTATGATTGTTAGATATAAAGCAGTTTGTTGTTTACGTACGAATCCTGGTGAGTTTGTAAAGCTAATAACAGCTAATAAACTAATACGACATCCAACAAAATTAAGGGATTTTTGTGAGAAAGCAGCAGAGAATAACAGAGAAGGAAAAAGTTAGATTGTGTTAGTGAAGAGTAGAAGAAAGAAATCCCAATTATGGGTTAAGAATTAGTTGTTTTTATATGAATTACGCTCAAAAAAGATTGTAAAAGTATAGTGCAATTAGTGCCATGCCGGACTAAGGATTACATAAGTATTTTGATCCAAAGGAAATTGATAAACCTGTCGTCAGACTACCCTTGAAAGAGGAACGTCTCCAAAACATTAAACCCAGTAAGTTTATTCCACAACTTAGAACGAAAGTAAATAAAAGAGAACAAACATCACATCATATGCACTAAAAAGAAGATGCAATAAAACAGAATAAAAGAACAAAAATGAAGAGGAGTAGCTACGGAGGTCTGGTCATCAATGAGTTAGATAATGTCGCCTTCATTGCCCTTGTTCAGGACAAACTCCATCCATAAAAAAGAAGAAAAACAAATGCTGACATAGTTGTACTAGGATACAATGACCTTCAAAACTCAGTTTACGAATTATGCAAAATAAGCCAACAATACAATTTAAAAATTTCACAAAAGAAAGCAAAAGTCATTGCATTTGAACGACAGGATCATGCTAGATCAAAAATAGTTATAGAAAATAAAATAATAGAACAGATAACACAGTTTAATTATTTAGACTGCATAATAATATACTGTATTTAAAAGATAAAGATATAAATGTGGAAAAAAAGAAATTTCAGAAAATTTGTGGAACAAGTAAAAGGACATTGAATAAAAAAACAAGACGAGAAACTCAACTAAAATTTCATAAAGTAAAGGCTAATCCCACTCTGTTATATGGTTCAGAGACATTGACAGTTAAAAAGAAAGATGAAAGTAAAATACAAGCTGCAGAGATGAGATTTTTAAGAACAATTAAAGGATGCACACAAAATTGGACCATCTAAGAAATGAAGAAGAAAGCAACTAGATATTTACGACGTAAATGAAAAGATCAAGGAATATAGAGAGAAATGGAAAGAACATCTATTTAGGATGGATATATATCGGCTACTGAAAGATGTGGGCAGATATAGGCCAAAAGAAAAGAAAGGGGAAGACTAGCTGCAAGACGGACAGACCAGTAAAGCCAGAACAGGCAAATGCCTAATCCTTGAAGAGATAAAGAAGAAGGATACAATGAAAATGAATACTCTCAGTGTAAAGAAAATTTAATCTTGACAACAGCATTTTAGAAAATTATGAAATCGTGGAAACTAATTGTTTACATTAAAGAAACGAAAAAAAAAACAATAACAAAAATTAATAAAGAATTATAAATTTTTTAATTTATATGCTTCACAATAAAATTGGAATAGTAGTAATTTTTTATTCAATTTGATGGTAGTTCTGGAAATGTTTCCATTTCTTACATTTATTATCTCTTGATCTTCAAATGCTTTCATCCATGGTACTGACTCAAGATGGCTTTTATGTGAGGGTTATTATAATCAAAATATTGGTAATAAATTTAATCGGCTTTTTCATCTTCCTTGTCGGGTTATGATAAATCACTGAGCTCTTCTATAATTAAATCAAATAAAATGGAAAAATAACGACATCAGTAAATACAGCTTGCTTTTAAAGGCACTCATCGGTAATGTAAATATATTTTGCACTTCATAAATAACGCAATCACATTATTCGCTCATTCAACTTCAACTTTACTGACTCCAAGAGTGAAGCAAGATGCTTTTCATATTCCCTGCTGTCTGAATGGATACAGTGAAGAAAATAGTTTATGAGCAATATGCTCGCCCTGAGAGGGAAAGGAGATTATAGATCATTTCTTGAAATCAGGATGCTTTAGGTCTTTTGTGTTTATACAGATCCGTTTCATCATAGTCAACAGCTTGTTGCACCAGTGGATTGGGATGTGTAGACGTTTTTAGGAAATACTTTGCTGCAAGAGACTGGAGGAAAGAGTATATATAGAGGATGTCTGTGTCCCGATGAAGTCGAATAACTCTGACAAACCATCGGGCGTGCAGAATCATACAAAGGCACTCGCTGCAATTTGAGGGTATTAGTATCAGCGGTGTGGCTCCATGCTGGCGAAGCATATGTGATTATAGGACGAATCATCAGTTTGTAAAGGAGCAGTTTGATTCTGATGTAATCTACTGCTTCTGTTTATTAGGGGATAGAGCGGGCGATGGCTTTTGATGCCTTCGCACACGAGTACTTGATGTAGTGGTTGAAGGTTAGTCTTTTGTCCAGCAGTACACCAAGGTATCTGACTTCTGCTTTCCAAGGAATTTTGGTGTTAAACAGGAAGATGTCCTCTGTAGGAGATATGCCCTTCAAGTGGTTTACTTGTAATCTCCAATTGGCGAACCACTTTTCTAATATTTGTAGGCTTTCTTGGAGTTTTCTGGTGACTAGGTGTGGACAAAATGATCTGGTTAGTATCGCTGTATCATCAGCGTATAGGGCCAAGATAGATGATATTGGATTGTGTGGAATATCTGCCATAAATATCTAGAACAGAATTATGGCCAGTAATGATCCTTGCGGATATTCTTCGCTCATATCCTTTAAGTTCACTCTATTAGAAGAAAATATAAAATAAAATAAAAAAAAGTTTCTTTTTTTGTATGCAAGGATCATTACTGGCCCCAATTTAAATAGACCTTATCCTTATAAGGACTGGCTTAAAGGGGCGAAGCAAGAATGCTTTTCATCTTCCCCGTTATCTGTAGAGGACAGTGTAGGGATAAGGTGTTATGAGCTATTATTAAAGCTCTGATCATGGCAGGAGGGTAACAGCAATAGCCGAGCCTCAGTTAGAACTTCATTGGCTACAGCATTGCCATCCATTACCCTCCAAGGGTATGGTGGTCCGGTTCTCCCCAATTTAAATTATATTCTTATAAGGACTGGCTTAAAGGGACGAAGCAAGAATGCTTTTCATATTCCCCGTTATCTGTAGCGGACAGTGTAGGGATAAGGTTATTGAGCTATTATTGAAGCTCTGATCATGGCAGGAGGGTAACAGCAATAGCCAAGCCTCAGTTAGAGCTTCATTAGCTACAGCATTCATTGCTATCCATTACCCTCCAAGGGTATTGGATTGAATGAATCAATCACCGCATCTCACGGTCGATTGATCCCCAATTTAAATCTCACCTTATAAGGACTGGCTTAAAGGGGAGAAGCAAGAATGCTTTTCATCTTCCCCGTTATCTGTAGAGGACAGTGTAGGTATAAGGTGTTATTGAGCTATTAAAGCTCTGATCATGGCCGGAGGGTAACAGCAATAGCCGAGCCTCAGTTAGAACTTCATTAGCTAAGCATTGCCATCCATTACCCTCCAAGGGTATTGGATTTAATGAATCAATCGCCGCATCTCACGGTCGATTGATTCCAACCTTACCCCAATTTAAATATAATTTAAGTTCACTCTATTAGAAGAAAAGATAAAAAATCAAAAATGGTGTATTTGATGCAACATATGTTAGCTTCTTTACAAAAACGTTTTTTAAATCTAAATTACTGATTTTTAGTATATTAAATTATAATTATTTGATGTAATTTTTTACCGTAACCTGTTAAGCCATATTTACATAAGAATAAACTAATTTGAATAATTTGCTATGAGTTGATAAATTAAAATACGCTAAACTATACTTGAATTTGTATGAGTCGTTTTTAATCTCTCTCATTGGTACATTTCAAACACGCCAAAAGATTTCATTTTCAGGCGCTCCGTCATCGCGTAGAATATTTTTAGGAATTGTGATTCAAATAAACCTTTATTTGGAACATTCTCATACACATGTCAACAGACTAATGCAAGGTGAATCAACTACACTACCTCTCTATCTAAGTCGTTACACCAAGTCGTTTATTATCTTGTGTTCTGGGCGAACACGTACTAAGTTACTCGTGTTTGGATCTTTCACCGCGTGCCTCTTTATCTCTCGTGTGCAGCGTGGCAGTTTATTTTCTCCTGTACTTAATTATGATATGGAAAACGTATTAATTGTTCACGCAAACGTTGATTGCTATGCTAATGTGTCACTGATCTTTGTGAACATAATAGTGGCATAGAGATTACCAGTCGGAGCTGGTTTCGCTTTAATTTAGCTACGGGCAACACCAGGAAGTGAGTTATTGTTGAAATATTCCAGTCATCACCTTGTTAAAACATCAGATTTCGCAGACGAATTAATATTTTCTCTTTAATTTAATAACATTACAAAATATCTTCTCTAAGAAGAATAACGAATGGCCATTTATAGAAATCAGTGGAAAAGAACTACAAATACGATAATGCTCTGTATGTGAAAAGAAAAGTATATATATACATATATATATATATATATTTATATATTAAGGCCTTTCTTGGAAAAGACTTGGCCTTGATTCTTCTAGCAAATCGATCCATGAAGAAGTTTCTATAGGCATCAATACAATGTTCTTCTACTGCCAGCCAGTGATTAGAAATAATATGATTCACTATTAAAGTAATAGCACAATATACGAAAATGTTCCTGGAAAAAATCTAGAAAGAAATACACATACCGGCCACTGAATTAGAAACTTTTATTTAATATTTTGGGCCTCCTTTAGCCAGAATTACAGCATGCGGTTCATAGATTCCACAAGCTGCTGGATCGTCTGAAGCATACCAGGCGTTCACCAGACAACTCAGTCCTTTAACTGGCTTTAACTCCAGATTTGATGGAAGAGGACTTTGCTGTCGGATCTGTTTTTCTAAGTGTCCCATACATTTTCACTGAGGTTCAGATACTGGCTTTTTGGCTTGTGTCGATTGGAAAGATGGTGGAGGTCGCTGTCGTGCTCGGAAAACCACTGCAGGACAATTCTTGAGCTATGAATAGTTCCCCCCCCCCCCATGAAACAACTATCATCTGCTGGATAAGAAGTCAACATTACAGGATGGACATGACTGGAAACAATGTTCAAATATTCCTTGGAGGACATTGACCTTCCACCCAATATCAGAGGAGCCGTTCCGTACCAACAGAACATACACAGTATGACACCGCCTCCAGAATCATGAGTTGTGTTTACAAAGGCAAGTTGGATTAAATGCTTCATAGGGTTCTCGCCAAACTCTCCTCCTGTCGTCAGTACAGAACAAGGTGTATCGTGACTCGTCAGACCACATAACGTTTCTCCAGTCTTCTCAGTGACGGTGTTCCTGACGCCACTGTAAACGAACTTTCCGATTCTTCTCAGAAATCAGTGGTTTCCGTATTGCCAATACCGATCCTCTTCAATTCCCTGCGCATAGTTCGAGAGATATTGGTCGGGAACAGCCTTCGTTAAATGCCTAGGTCAGCTGCTGCACACAGGAAGTTCTGTTTGTCTGTACAAGTCTTCTCAGAGGACGGCGATCTCTTTCCTGGTAGACTGTCTTAGGACGACAGTTACGGCTCTTAGACAAGCAACGTGGGTTATTTTTCACTGAATAAACACCCGGGATATCTCACCTTTTGAGAAATCAGTGAGCTATGCTGTTTTCAAAAACGTGGCTCCAGCTAGATGAGAACTCACAATAAGCCCTTTATCGAATCCTAAAAGATCATTTGTTTTTCCCATTGTGATCAACACTCTAACCAGCAGCATTGACGCTTGTGACCAAGTATTTTGCATATACGCTGCGTAAGTGACGTTTACGTATAGTAAAGGCTTCTAATTCTGACCTGTATGTGTAGTAGCGATAACGTTGTGAAATAACAAAGTCCCTGTTTTTTGTTTTCGAAATATCAAAAGTCTGTACGCTACTCCTTCCTTAGGATGCATTAGCTGAGGCTGCAATTGCAATATTTAACGCTGTCCTCAGAGATACCTGGGGAGGTATGCGGTTTTATAACTGGTGGTTTCATCACTGTGTATTTCGATACTCAATTGCAGTTCAGTAAAAAAATGAAAACCAATAGGTTTTTAGGTTATATAAATAATTATCCTAAAAAATAGATATCTTGTTCTTATAATGTAAAATATTATTAATTTATTGTTTAAATTAATCTCCCAACAGAAAATTTCCTTGCGATCTAAATAAATTATCATACTTGGGATTAGTTCATAATTTTATGACGCCCACTTTCCCATCCAAAGAGTTAAGTATTTTAAATAAACCATCGATAATTATTACGTGATTTAAAATGCTATGCTGTCATTTAAAAAAAAAATCAATTACCTTTATAACAATATTACAGTTACATACAAGGGTGTGCTGAAAAGTTGTGATAATCACCATGAAGGAACGGAGGTAGAACCATGTAACTTATGCATTATTCTACGTATTCCTCACGAAGTGTTATAGACTTATTACAACGCTGCATCATTTGCAATCCTCTGAGAAAAACGTCTTTTCCTTGTTGCACAAACTGGTCTATATTTGTTCTAAGTGTTTATCAGGACTTTTCGAACCTGCCTCTTACATCATATTACGTACATTTTGTCTAAATGAGTCTTGTTTAAACGTGTGTTGTCTATATATGTAAAGAAGCTTTGACTGATTATTTAACAAGACAACAGGTTAAAAAATTGAATTAAGGTTCTTATGCCATTATTTCGATTACAGTACGAGTAAATTATACTTAGGCATTTTTCGGGATAAAGATAGCAGAGATAAACGAACTGAATAAGAACACAGAATGTCAACTAAGTATTGTAACTCCCTTTTTTTTTAAGATGACAGTCTCCCAGATTCCGCTCAGATAGCCTAGTGGCGGTGCACTTCGCAACCATATGCCTGGGGAAGGAGTGTCTTAGATTTGATTCCCGTCGGAGACGTGAGTAGCTCAAGGGATCTTCCTCAGCCATAGCCAAGTTAGCCGGTGTTGGGCACTAGCAGTAGGGTTTTTCTCCAGTTTAGCTGGGGGGTTTTCATCCCGGAAACAGGCAAACCGGTCCCGTGAACAAACACGGACTACAGTCATGAATACCGCTATTAGGTCTGCAGCAGAGGAGTGGCGTGCCGGCTGCATTGTTTCGCCATGACTCCTCATTAGTAGGAGACCCAACCCATCTGTAACAGTCGAAAGGGAGAGATAGATAGATAGTCTCACAGATATTTCTAAGTTTTATTTTCAGTTTCATTAGGGTTGTTTTGTAAAACGTAAGCAGGAATACCTGTCATTTTCATTTTACAAACTACTTATAAACCGGTATTTAAACTAGGGCCCTTATTCTTTAACCAGAAGATAAATTTCACCAATTATCAGCACAACAGTTGGAGAAAAGTGTTGATCTAGGAAGATTCCATTTCAAAAGTAATAGTTTATTCTACAACTCTGCTTACTCTCTGCAGAATACTCCTAATCTAAACAAATTCCTATTTAAAAGATTTACAGATATTTGGGACTGTCATACTCCTTTTAAATAAAAACATAACATTAAAATATAAAGCACAGGTCACCTTTGAATATTACCCAGAGAGCGTAAGCGAACTATCATAAATCAAATCCTAATTTCATATAGGCTCAGTGTCAGCAAATGTGTTACATTCGTGGAAATACAGTTTGAACTATATAAATCACACCGAAATGGCTACCAAACTAAGATACGGCACTCCAATAAGAAAATCATATTCAATTATACAAAAGTGAAAGTGTTCCAGGATTTATTGCTTAGAGCTTCTTGAAAAAACTGCATGCAATTTTATCTGAACTAAGACGTCTTAATACTTTTCGACCATTCTGCTGCATGACAAGATTCCTGGTTTAGCTAAGACCTTATTATACGTTTGGATTACACGTTTCCAAATTTTTTAGACTGGAGTTAGTTCTTTCAAAAGCCTCTGTAATGTAAATGTGGGGAGAGGTTCTTAAGTTTCTACTTCGCCAGTGATTTACCATTTCGACAACTACATCGTTGGTAGGCTCATTTTTATCACATTTGAGTTCAGAAATTCATTTACATCTCCAATAAAGACTTGGTATATTGGATCCCCATACTTTCATAGAGGTTGGTCTCATCTCTATGAGGTTAGACATAGAGGTTTTAAGAGGCTGTATTCATATTATATTTCACAGAGGTTGTTTTTCTTAACCAAGAAAATTAAAATACTCAAGGAACGAAAAAGATATATTTTTATTGGAAAAGGTAAGTTGGTCTCTAACACAGTTTTTATATGAAAATTATATTATAACAGACGTCTAGACTATATGGGTTACTCGAAATGCATCCAATCCGCCAGAACAGGACACAGAGATATAGCTAAAATTCACTTCCTATGCCAACATATTTTCCGTATTTTGTAAGAGTGCTATCTAAAATTTCGATTTACTTTGGTAAATCGAAAGGTGTGTGCTATGTTTTTTTATTTGACGCATTGCGGTTATGAATCTTTCAAGAGTATGAGAGTAACAGATGAATCGTTGATGTGTTTTTCGTATTTTGTTTCTTGGAATGGCGACAGTTTATTGGCTGTTATTACAGAATGCCAAAGGAATTACTTTTCATACCATAAATGGCCCGTAATGAAGACGTTATGAATGAAAATCATTATCATCATCAATAAGCTTGATTGATTCTACAAATGGGATGTAGGAAGATTGAATTGTTTCCAGGAGAAGATTATTTCTAGACCACCGAATGGCAGTCATGAGGATGGAGACATCATTCACGTACTAACTACGAGGTATGAATTAAGAAAACGAAATCACAATTTTTGTGCATGAAAATAGAGTTTCAGTTGACGTTGATAGGGAACTAAAAAAAAAAAAAAACTGAAGACAAATTTTTTCCCTAGATCGCTTTTATAAGATATTTCCATCACAAGTATCGAAATATTGCTACTTTCGCTCGAAAGAGAATAACTCTGTATGGAAGCACTTACGCCCAGGAGCGATATTTTCTTTAGAACAGAGAGACTCAAAATCAGAACGGTCGGAGAAGCTGCATTTCTTCTCTCGGAGATCTTTACGGCCGCACCCGTAATTTTTCATGGAAATTTTCTCTGAAACTACATAGTATATATACATAAATTTCCGAAAAAAAGAGATAAATAACAGGATAATTCTATGGATTCTTAGACATCAAGTTCCGCTTAGGTAAAGCTTAGACTGATGCTTTAGCAATTTGTTCTACGTTGTATTACAGGTTTTGTCGAAAGTCAAGCCAAAGTAAATGATTATTAAAGAATGGTAGTAATATATTATTTATACGTATATTTATATAATGTACATGAAAGCAATATCTTAAGGAAAAAAAACAAATGGCACAAGCGCAATATCCTTGAAATTATCTTTCGTCAAAATTTTTAAAATTCCTAGATGTGCAACACTTAGCAAAGTGAAGCTAAGACGAACTGTTAAGTTTTAGAATGTTCTATAATTATGGATTGAAACATGGCTTTTTAGATGCTCCATTAACCAACACGCTTCACTTAACCAGTTTGGTTATCTCGAAATAACGTACGCTAAAAGTCATAACTCCCCGTTCACTTTAGTCATTGCATGTTGTCAGCCCTGATACATACTAATACTCTACAGTGGTTTCTAGAAATATATATTACAGTCATACTTGCGCAACAAGGTATGCATTTTTTTTATATTAAATAAATAATTTTATATCATTAGATAGACTTTTTCATATTCTATGTAAATATAAATTTTAGTACAAAAATGATTATATTTTTTGCTTTATTTATTGAAATTCCAAAATCAACTGTGGCGCCATCTCATGTCGTATATGTAATATGAACGTTGAGAAGAACAAGAAATTTGTAGAAAATCACCGTGTAAATAAATAAATAAATCAAAATGATCAGAAGAGGGGACCCGTATAATGACACTTACCAATGGTACTACGAAACCGGTATCTGCAATTCAAAGTGTGGTGTTTTGTCTTGCAAGCCATTTAAGTTATCTTAGGCTGTTCATTCGCTCTTAAAGTATTCACTTTTTTTTCTTTTTTTTTAATTAATTTTTACAAGTATTTTTTCTTTTTATTATTATATTTATATATGTACAAAAACAATACTAGAATGTTCAACGAATTTCATTACCTTCCAATCCCTTCCCTATTCACCCAACAATAACTACGCCAATATCAAATGTCACTGACAACTATGCAGTTTTTATGTTCATTATGTTGAATTTTTTCTTGACAATTATTCATAAGACTATTACACTTTTTTATAAAATCTTTATCAAGTAGCTTTATTTTTATCCTCCTACATGTTTCGCCAATCTGTTTCTATTGGCATCCTCAGGGAATACAAATCAGTAAGCACAAAATGAAGGTTACAGACTAGGTTATAACCGATGGTTCTAAATCATACAAAAATTGGTATCGTGCGTGACAATGTGCGTGTCTCGTTAACGTGATTTATTCGTGATGACTCATGACGTAATTGTTATGAAAGTTCATTTCTTTGATATTTAATGATCTGATAAAAGTTTTCCAAATTTCTGGTAAAATTAGACCTTGATTCTTGTTTAGGTTTTCAGTTTTACGGACGACTGTAGCTGCTTCTTTAAAGGTTTTTGAATGGTAGTTATCTTCTATGTATGGCATAAGGCTCTTATCCCATTCAATGTGATGGTTAGTAGAGGCAAAGTGGCATGAAAGGCCTGAAATGTCTTGTCTGTTATTTCTGACATATCCTATGTGTTCTTTCTTTCTCGTTTCGAAGCTTCTAGATGTCTGACCTACGTAACTAATACCACATGAGCAAGGAATATTATATACTCCAGAGTATTTGTAGAATGGGTGAGGATCTTTCGGTGATCTTAAAAATTTCCGAATAGTATTGATTGGTTTGAATGCCACTCTGATCTTGTATGGTTTTAAAAGGTTAGCTAATTTTTTGGAAAGGTTGTTGACAAAAGGAATTGTAATTGTACTGATGTATTGGACGTCATCACGTTGTCGATGTGGTATATCAGTAAATAGAATCTTGTTATAGAGTCTTTTAGGGTAACCATTTAAAGAAAGTTTTCTGGATATTGTGGTTAATTCCGTTAGTAGGTCATCCTTGTCTGTCGTATACTGTATAGCTCTTTTCTTGAGACTATGGATAATGCTAAGTTTCTGAGCTATGTGATGAGCTGAGTTGAAATGGAGGTAACGTCCAGTATTTGTAGGTTTTCTGTATACAGATTCTTTATTAAAATGTCAAGGAATGGCAGTTTTTTATCTTTTTCCATTTCTAATGTGAATTTGATGGTATTGTGGAAACTATTGATTTGGTTGAGGTAATTCATTAGTTCTTCTTTTGTATGATCCCAAATGATAAAGATGTCATCTACATATCTGTACCAAATTTTCGGTTTTGGAAAGATCTGGGTTAAGATTTTTTTCTCTAGATCTTCCATGAATAAGTCAGCACAAGGAGGTGAGAGGGGGCTACCCATAGCTAATCCAGTGAGTTGTTTGTAGATCGTTTCTTGCCAAATGAAATAGTTAGAAGTTAAACAGTGATTGAACAAAGTAGTTATGTTTCTTGGGAACAATTTGTCTAAGATGTTGATGACTTCAACCACTGGAATGTTAGTTAACAGAGATGTGATGTCCAGAAGAAGAAGAAGAAGAAGAAGAACGCTTCTCAAATTAAGGAATAATAAAGACATCATCATACTCAAAGCCGACAAAGGTAATAATACAGTTATACTAAATACTTCAGATTATAAAGAAAAAATTAAAAATCTATTATCTGACAGTTCTGTATATGAAGTTCTCAGTAGAGATCTTACCACTAAAAATCATAATGACACCAATGAATTATTACGTGGAATGAATAATTGTCCTATAGAAATTATAAAAAAATTAAAATCTATGCACCCACTTACTCCTAGATTGTATGGCCTTCCAAAAATTCACAAAGAAGGTATACCATTACGTCCAATAGTTGATGGAATCTATTCTCCCACTTACCAACTATACAAGTATCTTGCGAAGATTTTACAACAACACATTCACGTCTCGGATACTTATATTAAAAACTCAAAACATTTTATAGATGAAATAAAAAACATCCCTATTTTTGAAGAGGATATACTAGCAAGCCTGGACATCACATCTCTGTTAACTAACATTCCAGTGGTTGAAGTCATCAACATCTTAGACAAATTGTTCCCAAGAAACATAACTACTTTGTTCAATCACTGTTTAACTTCTAACTATTTCATTTGGCAAGAAACGATCTACAAACAACTCACTGGATTAGCTATGGGTAGCCCCCTCTCACCTCCTTGTGCTGACTTATTCATGGAAGATCTAGAGAAAAAAATCTTAACCCAGATCTTTCCAAAACCGAAAATTTGGTACAGATATGTAGATGACATCTTTATCATTTGGGATCATACAAAAGAAGAACTAATGAATTACCTCAACCAAATCAATAGTTTCCACAATACCATCAAATTCACATTAGAAATGGAAAAAGATAAAAAACTGCCATTCCTTGACATTTTAATAAAGAATCTGTATACAGAAAACCTACAAATACTGGACGTTACCTCCATTTCAACTCAGCTCATCACATAGCTCAGAAACTTAGCATTATCCATAGTCTCAAGAAAAGAGCTATACAGTATACGACAGACAAGGATGACCTACTAACGGAATTAACCACAATATCCAGAAAACTTTCTTTAAATGGTTACCCTAAAAGACTCTATAACAAGATTCTATTTACTGATATACCACATCGACAACGTGATGACGTCCAATACATCAGTACAATTACAATTCCTTTTGTCAACAACCTTTCCAAAAAATTAGCTAACCTTTTAAAACCATACAAGATCAGAGTGGCATTCAAACCAATCAATACTATTCGGAAATTTTTAAGATCACCGAAAGATCCTCACCCATTCTACAAATACTCTGGAGTATATAATATTCCTTGCTCATGTGGTATTAGTTACGTAGGTCAGACATCTAGAAGCTTCGAAACGAGAAAGAAAGAACACATAGGATATGTCAGAAATAACAGACAAGACATTTCAGGCCTTTCATGCCACTTTGCCTCTACTAACCATCACATTGAATGGGATAAGAGCCTTATGCCATACATAGAAGATAACTACCATTCAAAAACCTTTAAAGAAGCAGCTACAGTCGTCCGTAAAACTGAAAACCTAAACAAGAATCAAGGTCTAATTTTACCAGAAATTTGGAAAACTTTTATCAGATCATTAAATATCAAAGAAATGAACTTTCATAACAATTACGTCATGAGTCATCACGAATAAATCACGTTAACGAGACACGCACATTGTCACGCACGATACCAATTTTTGTATGATTTAGAACCATCGGTTATAACCTAGTCTGTAACCTTCATTTTGTGCTTACTGATTTGTATTCCCTGAGGATGCCAATAGAAACAGATTGGCGAAACATGTAGGAGGATAAAAATAAAGCTACTTGATAAAGATTTTATAAAAAAGTGTAATAGTCTTATAATAACTATGCAGTTTATTCGGCAATGCTAAGCGCATATCAACTTATACACATTTTAAAACAGCAACAGTCATTAAACTTAACAAAAACAACACTCAATGATAGTTGCTTGTTAGTCATTATCACAATATAAATAATATTAACAATATTTTTAAATTCACAGTGAACAACACATGCCGTATGTATCCTTATATCCTTAGTCACATTTTCGCAATCATAATCATGATATATCATTATTAGTAATAGTTTATCTAATTATATACTAATTATATAGTGACTAAGGATATTTAATATAAGTAGTGAACATACGGCATGTGTTGTTCACTATGAATTTAAAAATATTGTTAATATTATTTATATTGTGATAATGACAATAAGCAACTATCATTGAGTGTTGCTTTTGTTAAGTTTAATGACTGTTGCTGTTTTAAAATGTGAATAACTTGATATGCGTTTAGCATTGCCGAATAAACTGCATAGTTGTCAGTGATATTTGATATTGACGTAGTTGTTTTCAAGTGAATAGGGAAGTGATCTCTGTTCAAATTTTTCATCTCTGGTATTTTAAAATAAATTTTTCGTATTTAAATTTCTAATAGGGGTCAATATTCTATTTTAAATTTCTCGAATATTAAAAGAAGTTTAATATTATTTATTTTATTTTTTCATCTTATTATATTAATTCTAAATAGTTTTATAGTAAAGAGTGAAAATGCTTTCAGTTTATATCCAGTTATTTCAATAATCGGACATGCAAACATTATATTTTTATGTCAATGTGTTTTATTTGAAGTCTAACAAGCCTGATACATACATAATGGACTCTACATGCTCTCTTCATGTTTTCCATCTCTTTACAAAAACAAGAGCCCATTTTGTGGCAAAATTATGAAAATTTATAACGAATAATGTCATATTTATACATATTAATAGTTCGATCATCAATTCTGCATTAAAATAAAGCCCGAAATAAAAAACGTACAATAAAAATATTAATGTGTGCAATGGCTTTTACAATATGTGATGATACTTCTATCACTTATCTAAATAAATATTTAACATCTCTTAGTGGCTTTACTTTAAATTAACGCACCACTAACTACAGTGCGCCTTTTTCCACTTTAATCTAAAGCCATGCCCTACAAGATACAACAATTAAGCTGTCTTCTTGCTCCATTACTCTCACTTGCTAGAGCATCTACTGTTAATCAGATTTTAAATGCACCAGAAACAGAGAAATGCCTTTTCTACTCGGGAAAGTTCCATTCTCTTCCAACCGCTCTCCAGGGATCTATTGACTTTGAAAGCAAATAACAGCGTACGCTTCAAGTTATGCTCTTGTTTAGCTGTAGAGTGCTCTTTCTCTCTGCACGCGTTTGACATGGAGCCCAGAAAGGCTGCCTGCGACATAACTTATATCAGGGAATGCGCGCTCGAGAGAGAGAGAGAGAGAGAGAGAGTGGCGCTGGCCTGTTATCAGCATGATGCCTCGGAAAAGGCTATACAGCGAACCATTGTTTCTATGGGAACATTTGAAAGTCTGTTACCAGTCTAGTAGCACGCGTTCTTAGCGATATTCCGTTATTGTGTATGAGACTTTTTTTTTTTTTCATCTCCGGTTTATAGTAAATTCACAGTAAATGGACATCACGTCAGGCCTTTCAGACATACTTGGCCTTTTATTATACATTCAGTGTGGTGATATGAAAAGAAAGTTCAAGGGAGCAGGCACATATGCAACTGGAGCCAACAAGAAAATGGCTATTTTTTTCTTTCTTTTTTATCATCTCTTCAAAAACTTACCAGGAAGCTTTTTATATATTTTTTAAAGAAAGTTTTGAGTTAATTTAACAGATAATATTTTATGAAGACTTACGATAAAATCTGATTTAAAGTACTAAATGAAAAAAAAAAAAAAACAGTAATTATTTTAAAGGTTGCTTTAAGTATAAATTTCAAACGTGAATTAAATCATGTTTTAACTGATTGGCGTGATTATTAATACACTGCCATTTCTTCGTATTTAAAATTGAATGGTTGATATAAAAATCATTTTTGACTTTTTAGCAATTACAAAATTTAGAGAAACTGTTGCTTCCTCCTCATAATAAGCTTTCATTGTGCTCTTGAAGAACTTCATGCCATTGCCCCATCCTTGTAGAACGTTTTCATTAAACTTTCATTGAGGACTCTGCAGAATGGTGGTATAAACGCCGACTGATGCTGAAACCAAATATCTTATGAAAGTGATAGTTTATCGGAGCCATCTGTTTTATAGAGAGAGAGAGAGAGAGAAAGAGAGAGAGAGAGAGAGAGAGAGAGAGAGTATTCATTTACATGAAAATGGGACAATATGAATAATTTATCGTCATCCTTCTGAACTGTTGTATTATTTGTCGGGTCTCTGATTTGATAAGCTGTTAATTTCAATTTTCTAAAGTATTTTTAACTTCATCAACTTACCTGTGCATGGAACTTCCACTTTCTCCTGCCATTTTTGCATCCAACAATTGTTTTTGTCAACCCTTCTCTCATTAAATTTAAGTAGCTACTCCACTTTAAACCTTAACTCTGCTTCACATATCCCAGAATGCAAAAAACGTGTCAATTTTCTTCCTAATAACTTCTTATTTAATATGATGTTGTCATTGGTGCGTCTGTTTACACCAACAATTTCCCTTAGAGCTCTCATATCTGCGATTTCAAGTCTTTGATCAACTGTTTTATTTCCGATCCAGTAATCCGATTCCTATATAAAACTCTTTTGAATATTCTTCTATACCGCAACTTTGCCTTTTGAATGATTTCAGTTTTTCACAATGGTTTTACTCACTTATCAATTTCCATATTTAATTGACAACCTGCATTACCATCATACCTAAATAGATAAAATGCTTAATTTGTTATACAAGGATACAGTTAAGAAAGCAGTTCATGTATTTTGCATACTTTGCTATTTAAATTGTTATTATTTTCTTTTATGATGTTCATACCAGAAAGCTTCCATAGCCCAGTTAGTTTCAATAATGTCCTTTGGATGGAAAGACCTGAACGAGAATTCCGTCAAACGAGAAGGACCTTTATGAGGTCTTTTCAACTGAAGGTAAGTGAGCCAGTCTCATACGGAAGTGGAAGATTTTTTCCCCCTCTCGGAAATTGCCGTTTTTTGTCACACAAAACAGGCAAGTGTCACAGAAGAACGCACGCAATTAGCTATAATACACTATGCAGGTAGGATTAACCGCCCTATCAGAGCATTAACCACGTTTCTAATAAACCAAGTTAGTTGACCGTGATTAGACCATCCAGCCTAATACAAACTGGGAAATGGGATGCTGATATCAATCTCTTATCACCATTATTACATTTATCTAAAGGTTCTTGAAGACATGCAGGAAATTTATTTCCTGCATTATGAATATGAATTAATCGAAAGGTGCTGTAAGAGAGTAAAGAAATCAGTTTAATAATAAGTTTGAAGTACTTTCACAGCCTTTGTAGCAAAGTGTCTTCTACCATTATGCTTGACAGCCAGAAGAAAGAACGTTATAGGTACGGTTGTAGTCGCCGACTTGAAGAACCATTTTACTATACTTCTTTTCCAGATGATTGATTTACGAGAGATCGATAGTCAATATCTAGCATGTAAGTAGGGTTAATTCTCCTGGAAACTCAGTTTTTAATTCAGCTTCCAAAAAAATAAAAAATCATAGAACTCACACCATTACAAATACTCATCAACTCGTCGAAAGTCTTGGACTTAGCTTTCGGTGACAAACTAATGGTGGAACCATTTCCACGATGTTCAGAAAGACAGTACTAAAAAAACGTTTTGTCGACTTCCTTTAGGGAAATTAAAGGCATTAGAGGCTTTTTTTTTCACTTTTCTCTTTGAATATTATGTAAGTTTGATACAATTTTATTAACAATTTGGTGCATATAATCTATCCGTATCTATATGTAATCTATATATGCAATTTTTACCAAATCTTACACCTCATTTAACATCACACCATTTTTTTGTGCATCCTCCAATTCTAGCTGGCCATAGAACTCCATTTCTATGCACATTTAGTGATATGACAGGTTTCCTCCTTAATACCTACCTTGTCAAATTCCTTTTCAACATTAGATGCTTTATAAATAAAGAATCTTATTATAATCTATTAGTTTGCTACTGTTTGTCGTAAGTTAAAAATCTGGACTTGGCTAATTCTCTGTGTAGCCTAAACCCAACTATTTCTTCATAAAGTTAAAGTCGCTCTTTAAGAAGTCTTTTAGCCTTTTCTGAAAATATGTTTATATAATTATTTTCTAGAAACTAATTAACGAAATTACTCCACAATTCTCAAGTCATTTTATTTATTTTTTGAATTGATATAAACGGGATTCGTCTTTGTGACATTTTTCTGCGTTATGTAGTAAGACCACTGCATAACGTTCATGCCACCATATTTCAATATTTTAGGGTAAATATTATTTTATCCATCTGCCTTTCCATATTTCAGCTTTATTATTACTTTTTTCTGGACTGCTATTTTATGGACTGCTATATCCCTGAATATTTCGTTATTCAGGGATATACGTTCATTTTGTAATAGTAATCATTTTCTTTTTCTTTTTCGAAAAGAAAAAGAAAATGATTACTATTACAAAGAGTTACAAGGAATATATGAAAAATTATAGTCGGAGATCTTATTGCCAGAATAGGAATGAAAAAAAATTAACAACAATATACAAAAATTTGGAGAACCAATAGTAAACAAAAATGGAAAGCGACTCGTCGATTATACAATAATATGGTGGCATGAACGTTATTTTAATTTAAACACATTATTTTAATTTAAATTAAAAATAATTTAAATTAAAATAATGAATACAAACATAAAAATATACATAAATACACATAGTGTGCACGAGGACAAAAATCAATAATAGACTACTTTATAGCAAATGAAAAAAAAAAAAAAAAGCAAACCTCTTCCTAGATGTTAAAGTCAGAAGAGGGCTAGAAATCGACAGAGATCACTATTTAGTGCAGCCAGAACTAAGGTTTCCACCAAACTGGCTAAAAAAACAAAATAGAGAAACAAAATCTAATTACAAAGAAAGACTACTAAATGATTCAAAATATAAGAAATTTATGCCAACAGAGGATTAATAGCTACTTAGAAAAAATACACGAAAATTACGATATTGAGAAAGAATGGAATAATATAAAATAAATTATTGCATCAGCAGCATATGAAAGTCTAGGAACACACAAAAAAATCATAAAAATAAAAAAATGACATATATGGGACAATGAAATAAAAACAATAATTGAAAATAAAAAGCTGACTTTTAAAAGATGATTAAGCAGCAAAAAACAAGAAGATGAAATTGAATACAAAAAAAAATCCAGAAAGAGACACAGAGAAAGCTGAGAAAAATTTGTATCATATCTAGAAAACCAGTGCGTACAAAATACTAAAACACATGAATACAGATTTAAAAGAAACTGCAAATATAAATTGTGAAATAGATGTAAAAGAATTCTTGGATTACTTGACAGATCTTTGAACGGATAATACTGGCATCAAAAACAATTACACCAGAAACTTACATAATACTTTAAATGATATAATAACAATGAAAGAATTAAAGGACAACCTAAATAAAATAAAAAAATGGCAAATCATCAGGAGAAGATGGCATAAACTCCGAACTGTATAAATTTTCTGGAAAAACATTTCATCAAAGATTATTAAATTTTTTAAATAAAATATATACAAATGGACAAATACCAACAGAATGGAATACAAGTATAGTAATACTTATATTTAAAAAAGGGGATAAAACAAAATTTTCTAATTACAGAGGTATTAGTTTATTGAATACATGCTTCAAAATATATAGCAGAATACTTAATGAAAAACTGAAAATATATAGTGAAAAAATATTATTAGAATGCCAAATGGATTTAGAAAAGGACGCTCTACAATGGATTCAGCTTTCTGTTGAAAACTACTTATAGAAAAAAAGAAGAGAATTTAATTTAGAAACTCATCTTTTGTTTATAGATTACGAAAAAGCATTTGACAAAGTAAAAAGATATATACTATTTGATATATTACAAAGAATAAATATAACTAATATTTTACTACATGCAATATTGAATATATACAAAGATAATGAAATAAAAATAAAAATAAATGTAAAAATGTCTGAAAAACAATCTATTAACCAAAGAGTAAGACAGGAATGCTCTCTGTCTCCAACACTTTTCAATATTTACATTAATGAAATATTAATGGTGGAACACCTTAAACCATCAATGTATAGAAATTTCCCGGAATAACAAAATAAATACGCTATTATTTGCAGATGATCAGGAAATAATATCAGATAAGGAAGACAATTTACAAAGAGCAATATGTAATTTAAACGTTATAGTAGAACAGTTGGGAATGAAAATTTCCATAGATAAAACAATGATGTTTCGTGTACAAATTCCAGTTAGAAGTAAAATAGTTATTAATAATAAAATAATAGAACAGATAAATACTTTCAGTTATCTTGGATGTGAAATATCATATGAAGGAGAAAAAAACATAAAATTAAAAACTTCAAAATGTTTACAGATTATAGGGCTGATAAATAGCATACTCAATCCAAATATAGTACAAAAAGAAACACGCTTGAAAATATACGATACTTTAGCAGTGCCCACTTTATTATATGGCAGTGAAATTTGGGCAATAAACAAACAAGATAAACAAAGAATAAAAACAAGTGAAATGAGATTTACGAGAAGAACTGCAAAATACACATTATTAGACCAAAGAAGGAACGAAGATATTTTAAAAGAACTAAAAAAAATCAACAGAAGAAAAACTAAACAATTATAAACAAAAATGGATAGTTGATATCCTATACAAATACTAAAATATAAGCCAATTGGAAAGAAAAGGCAGGGTAGACTTCATAAAAGGATATTGGATTTATAATGAGACAGGAACAGACCAATATGGTCTATACCCATAATTAGCGTTATGATGATATGATAATAATGATGATATATTTCCCATTATTAGCACTGATGTTTCTCGAAATTTTCTCAAATTTCGAGAAAAATATTTATGTGTGATATTTATTTTCAACTCTGCTGTTTTGGTGTCCAAGAAGAAACCGTTTTTCATTTTTTTATAGTTGCTGTCCTCTGTAAGTAAAATCACGAAAAAGTCATCTACTTTCTTTTTCTACAGTGGAAAAAATTAATGGGATTATAGTCACAAATACGTTTCATTCTCCGATTGCCATATCTCTTTACTAGAAACAGCCTACTGTTAATTTTCAAGTTTAATGTAGAATCTCATAGCTATCGACTACTTTCCCTTATCTGGCATTATTTTACTGAACTAATAATATTAATGTGTTTAAAAATTCATTTTGAATATCGAGATAACTCACTCAAGAAAAAAAAAAGATTAATATGAGAAAATGATGATAGTTATTTACTCATAACAAAAATTGAAGCTATAAAGTACCGATGTCACACAATTCTATGTACGCAATTCCTCCTCTTAAAAATTCTTTATACGTTGATTCTTCAACTTTCAACTCATACCTCCAACTATATTCTGACTACGCTGCTAAAATACAGTATTATAATGAAGTGATCTGAAGAACTTCTGTTTGGTATTTTATTATGATGTGAGCTTATTTTACTGATAACCACAAATGCGAGCAGTTCTTTTTTTTTCCCCTTTCTGTTGATGTCTCCTTCCATCTCTCGTTTGAGGCTGCAAATTTGCCATTCTCCGAAACCTCATTTCAGTCGTATTTGGTGTGCGGAGCTTTGATGGTATTTCATATCTCAACTTCTTTACTGGGCTCTTATCTTTTGGATCTCTGCCACCAAACCCACAAACTGATGACCAGGAATTAGGGGATCAGAAGCAGAGAACGGTCGATCCGTTATATCTAATACTAGTTGTCTAGGTCAACATAACTCTTATGGCCAATTTATTAGAACTACCATAACGGGGAAACGGGGAAGATTTAGAGTTCCGGTTATCGAAAATGGACCGATGAACGAAACAGGGGAAGGAATGGGGGGGGAATAAAAGAAGAGAAGGGAGGAAAAAACAGGGACACACATGCACTTCGTAATTTAACAGTGAACGTGCAAGACTTGGTCGTTGAGAAAGGCGAGGTTATGGCATGTGTTGCCAATAACGAGGGTAATTTGTTTTTCTAGAATGGCCACAGTCTTGTGGGGATGGGACTTAGACTCTACTTGTGGAAAACACGTTCGCCATCATTTTAATTCTTATCCACATCCGACATCAAGATCGGCATTTTATTGTCTCCAGACAAATGGAGTCTAGAGTTTAAGTTGGATATTAATGGCAGACGTTAAGTTAAATAGGTGTGGGTAAATCTTTGACTGAAGGACTTTTGTTTCTCCCTCTTGGGAAAAGCAATTTCGATTTAAAAGACGCAGAGGGATTTAAGATCAATAACAATATGCTCCAGAAATCCAGCTCGTTCTTCACTTTAAGAATGAGGCAGAATAAATAGTACAATGCTACAAATCGAAAAAAAGTAGATGCACTTTTTTTTTATTTAAATTTCTAACGATTTGTATGGAAAGAAAAGAGAGTAGTTCAAACAAACAAAAATAATTTAAAATTATTATTTGAAATTATTATTTCAGTAAATGAATCAATTATGTCATAGAGACATTCTTTCAAGATTCATTTATATCCGGAAAATAAAATCATGATAATTTTTATTAAATGCATTAAACTATATTCAGCACTGACTCTCAAGAGCAGTTTACAAGCCCATTAGCTATGCTATTCGAAGTTGTTGTATGCATTATAATATTAAAATTATATTAATTTGAAAACTAAACAACTCAACTAGAATGCTAAGAGGAAAATATAACATAAACTGAAAACAAATCCACTTAACTTAATAGTGAAGACTTAGAAATCAATAAGAAAGACTTGGATAATTGATCCCAATTACATACTGCGTGGTTCCTTTTGTCACAAGATGGTACGCCATCCTTCAGATGTGATAATATCTGTCAATATCTTATGACAGATATTGCCAAATCTGAACTGCCTATTTTTTGAAATTTCCTTGACTAATTAAGACCACAACTTCCTTCGTTTTTAGTTTGCATTGAACATCCCTTGTCCTTTGGTAATACATTGGAATGGGATAGTTTACATTAATTCTGCTTTTCCTTCCCATGGGTTTATTACTGGTTCCACTTTTCTGCTCTGGCCGATTAATCCTTACTCGAAAGACAGTGTTCATCATCCATTCCATTCTAAATATATAAAATTAAATTCTTAGATATCCAAAAAGTGCTCCAAAAAACTCTTTGGAATAAATTCAACATATTGCAAACTTTCGAAAATAAAAAGGCCATCTACATGGCCTTTTCAAAGTCTGATTTATATTTGTGATTTCTTTATTTATTTATTTATTTTTTACATCATAAGAATTGCAGCATGATCTAAGGGACCAGTCTTCATTACTACGACATTATTGACTTCTAGTCGCTCTCCAAGGTCATTGAAGTCAAAGTTTGCCGTTTTATGCGTCCACCTTTCTTGCATCTAAACGATATCATAATAATATCCCACAAATACAAAGATGAATTCATGGATCTTTTTTTCTTCTTGTCTCCTGTGTAGATGATCAGGGAAATCACTTCCTATACCAGGTCTAGCTTGTTACATTCCCCTAACCTTTCGTCAGAAAGACATTGGAATAATTCTGATTAACTTAAATACCAACCGGTTTTCATATCGCATAAAGATATGCAAATTTAGAGAGGGATGATATTCTTATTCCTCGTCAAAATTTACTCAAATCTTGTGGTCCACGATTAACACTCAGACTATTCTATATCGTCTTGGCAATTTTGCGTACTCACTTGGCATCTGCCATGCAGCATGGGGAAAAGCCTAAATTGAGCCCATTCTGAAACAAAACATGTCTGTCATCAGATTATTATCTCATTGCTCTCAACTTAATTCTCTCAAAAATGCATTGATTTGTTGATGACCACTCAATCAGTGACTGTTGGTATAAATTCAAGCTCTTTCTACCTTCAATGACTTCCTAGCCAGCATTGTTCCTTTGGACACATGCCATGGGAAGTTTAGGAGAGACTCGTGTGGTGGATCTTGACATTTCCAGGGCACTTAATCTGATGTGGCATATAAGCTACTTGTTAAAGTATCATCTTATGGTCTATCTTCTACTTAGTGCCGTGGATAGCCGGTTTTTTTGCTGCATCGGTCACCACACATTATGATGGATGGCTTCCTATAAATTCTAAAATCAATTATGCATTTTATTCCCCAAGGAGAGGCACTCTTTTAGCACCTTTGGAAATTGGCAAGTAGCCAATCTGTACTTTGTCATTATTGATGGTCCAGTCACTCTACTGATAATCCGTGGCGCTTTCTTGAGTAACAAATCAACTTCTAAGTTTACTGTTCAACAGTTCAGAATATTATTATTATTAAGAGTGAATTCCGAAACCCGTTGGAACACGTTATTCTGTAAAACAAGCAAGCTGGAAAAAGATATGATCTCCAATAATAACACTTTATTCTGAGGGCATAAAAACACAAGCAACTGCTAGTCAACATGCATCCATTGTCCGACTTGAACCCACCGAATTAATTTCCCACCCACCTACTTTATTACATCTAAATACCGTCCTTTAAAACAGATTTTCTTTACGCCAATATTCCTAAACGACTTTATCCTCTATTTAATAAACACTTCAACAGGTTACTTCTTTTTACTTAACCACTTGTTCACACACGGAAGTGATATGCGGTAGAATTCGAAAACTTTCATTTGTCGAGTTAATATAAAAATTATTTGAATAATAGATTTTTTTTCTATAAATTTTACATCTTTATTTATGAAAGTAAATAAAAAAGTTTCAAATAAATTATGTATTTTTTAATGAAATAAATGATATATGTAAAATTAAGTGAAAAGAATTAATAAAAAATCTTAGGGTTTTTTTTAATAAAATCTTTGTTGGATTTTTAACATTTGAACTAAATAAATCAAAGCCATCTGGGATTTATCTATATATCTGAACAAAATTACATTTCCATATAGAAAACTATTGAAAATAAATATACAGAAATGTATTTTTCATTGGCAAGGTAACAATAACTCCAAAATACCATCAACCTTTCTTCGTTTTATTTATTTCTTGAAGAAAGCAACCTGCTTGGTTTAAAGAGTCCATTACCACTTTTGATCTATTGGATGCCCTCCATACGTCAAAGCTATTGCAAACACGCTTATAATTTATGACGTTTAATGATCTTCCAATCGATAGTCTTCGAAAGTCATGAAACAGTTGAGAATTTATTGGTTCAGTGACTTTTGTTTTACTTCAAGGAGTTTCTCATGAGCGCGCGCGCGCGGAAAAGATGACATTTCATCACCACCTGTCTTTTGAGAGTGAAAATTTATTTTTCTCTTGTCAGTGCAGAATAGGACGAAAAATATAAAAAAAAGTTGTACATCCTTCTTGTACTTTAGGACAAGATATGTACGACAGACTAATGACATCGTCAGAGATTCTAGTCGAAAGTTTAATATTTCAAAAGTTTTCTCTCCTGACTCCTACTTTCCTTTACTTATGTGTCCCAACTGAACATTAATGATGTATAGGTGGCCATTACATCTCCCTCGGCAAGTGCTTTCTTGATAATATATTGATCTTTGTTGCCCACCCAAGTCACCAATAATTTTATCCTTTCACTGCCAGCTCCGTCGGTCAGCCGATTCGCGTGCACTACATAACTGAAGGTGTTGGTGATGATATGTTTCGTGTGCAGAATGTGTGGCGAATAATGTTTCTAGAATGTTACTGATCCTAGTGTTCGACAGGAGATCAATGAAAGAACTAAGACGAACCTCACTTAAGTGGAAGATAAGGAGAGGTAGCTGAAAA